>NC_067493.1:14424837-14482337 GCF_947179515.1 Apodemus sylvaticus | reverse complement strand
TGAGTTCCAGGAATTGGACTGAGGTCCTTAGGCAAACCCCCTCCCAGCCAGCCATCTTGATAGCCCAGCTTCACTGAAAAATGGTTTTCAGGTTTTTTTTTTTTGTTTGTTTGTTCTTTGTTTGTCTGAGGAGATGATTAGTTTAAAATACCTTCATTTCTACTTTTCTCATGTGCATGTGCATGTACACACACACACACACATACACTATCAGCAGATGCTGGTCCTTTTGTCATGTTTACTCCTAGTCTAGGCTGTTGGTTTTCAAAGGCATGATTTTGGACTCCCAGTTCCTCCTATCCTCAAGATATTTTTTAGTGTCTGAATTTAGTTACTACAAATAGGGGACAGGATGGATTTGACATTAGTGGGTAGAGGCCAGACGTGGAGCTGGCTAACCATTTGTTGCTTATATAGAGAGCATCCTTTTACCACAAAAGGTTACCTAGCCTAAAAATATTAACTGTGCCAAAGTAGAGACATTCCTGCCTATGCAGAATTGGCCTAGTGGGCTTGTATTCACCCCTGGGTTAGCTGAGATAGGCACGCCTCACAGCTTAGATTATGGCAACCAAACAGTAGCAGTGCTTCCTAGCCTTACTCTGCAGCTGTGGGTGCCTTCTCTCTACTTTCAGCACCTTTCCTTTGACTTAGCTTCCCTAGCTTGATGATGTTTTATAATTAGATCAGGTATTCGTTTAAGGTAGCATTTAAGACTGAACATCCAGCTAGGTGGAGTGGGTTCACACCTTTAGTTCCAGCACTCAGGAGACAGAGGCAGGTGGAGCTCTGAGCTCAAGGCCAGCCTGGTCTATAGATGGAGATCCAGGACAGTCAGGGCTAACACAGAGAAGCCCTGGCTCGGAAAAAACCCAAAACAAATAAGTGGACTGAACATCCATGGTACATTTAAGCATTTGATAAGTTGCTTAATGATTGGAGTTCTGTCTAAGGACAACACCAAGAGATTGACTGTTATTCATGGAACTTAAAATCAGGACAGCTAGGCTTTCTTCTGTCTTGTTATGAACTAGCCATGGGTGAATCACCTAATTTTGAAGAAAAAAAAAAAACACCCTCAGTTTTTTAAAATATGTAAGTATAGTAGTAAGAGATAACTCATTTTAAAAATTAGTTTCGATGAGGTACTTACCATATGATTTTGCCTATTGGAAATACACAGTTAATTGCTTTCCCATATATTTACAGATCCAAACAACCATCACCACAGCCTGGTGGTGGCTGTCTTGTCTTCATTACAAAGATGTTCCAATTTCTGAGTTCAAGGCCAACCTGTTCTACAGAGTGAGTTCCAGGACAGCCAGGGATACACAGAGAAACCCTGTCTTGAAAACAACCAATAAAACCAAACCAAACTAAACAACTAACCAACCAAACAAACAAAAAAGATGTTCCAAAGCCTGCCTTTCTTTTCTTTTCTTTTCTTTTCTTTTCTTTTTTCTTTTCTTTTCTCTTTTCTTTTCTCTTTTCTTTTCTCTTTTCTTTTCTTTTCTCTTTTCTTTCCTTTTCTTTTTTCTTTCTTCTTTCTTTCTTTCTTTTTCTTTTTTTCTTGCTTGCTTTCTGATTTATTTATTTTATTTATATGAGTCCAATGTCACTGTCTACAGACACACCAGAAGAGGGCATCGAATCCCATTACAGATGGTTGTGAGACACCATGTGGTTGCTGGGAATTGAACTCAGGACCTCTGGAAGAGCAGTGCTCTTAACTTCTGAGCCATGTTTCTAGCACCAGGCTTTAATTTCTGTCACTTTTCATATCATTTAAGTTTTGGGATAAGCCAGGATAATGTTTTGTTTAGATTGGGGACAAATATGTTAAGGACACAGTAAACATGCTTATGAACTTTGGTGGAGTGGCAAGCAAGACACTGCATCTGATGACACGAGCACTTGGTGATTGTGGTGTGCTGAGGCAGGGAGGTTGGGACTTTGAATCTACTAAAGGTTCGTGTGATGCTGTTTCAAACAGACAACCAAGCTTGTCTGCAGGGACACTTGGTGATAAAAAGTTTAACAACATCACTTTGCAGAAGATAAAGTGCCATGATAGTTGGATGGATGTTAACATGTTTTATTTGAGAAAATTGCTCTCAGTTCTGGCTGGAGATAGAAAGATGAAAGATAGTCCTGCAATAAATATATTTAAGTAGGACAAAAGAGGCTATTAGGTCATCATAAAACAGGGGAGACTATGGAAGGCATATTTAGCTCCAGGAAGGCATAATCAACCAAAGATAAACTTGCTCTTCTTTTTAGGAGTCATAAAATATACTATTGTTAGAGAGGGAGATTTGGCCTGGTGTCAGTCAGGTGCTGCAGAGCTGGGCCTCTTGTCCCCAGTGATGGCCATTTGAAGACAGTGGTCTTATTTCCCCTTTATGTTGCTGTTGAATGGTTGCCTCTGGTAGCCTCAACCACACTTGGATATTTCTAGTCTACTTTGGACCTGGGAAAGTAAGTGTTTTAAATAATCTTTAAGTAGTTGATGTCTTTAAGAAGAGGGTATTAGCTGGTAGTTTTGTGACGGAGTAACTTGCCTTTCTAGTTTATTTTCTTTCTTTCTTTCTTTCTTTCTTTCTTTCTTTCTTTCTTTCTTTGTTTCTTTCTTTCTTTCTTTCTTCTTTTCTTTTCTTTTCTTTTCTTTTTTTTTTTGTTGTTGTTTTTTTTTTTTTTTTTCAAGACAGGCTTTCTCTGTGTAGCCCTGGCTGTCCTGGAACTCACTCTGTAGACCAGGCTGGCCTCGAACTCAGAAATCCACCTATCTCTGCCTCCCAGAATGCTGGGATTAAAGGCGTGGGCCACCACTGCCAGGCTTAGTTTATTTTTTTGAGGTTTCGTTTCACCCCAGGTTAATTGACTTTATAGGATAAGAAATTCCTAAGTAGATTGGTTCTTATACATGTTTTCCTTTGTCTGCCCCCATTAATTGCATCTATTTTAAACTCATTTTAAAAAATAGTTTTACTGAGGTATAATTCACATACCATAGACTTTGCCTACTGGAAGTATACAGTTTCCTTTTTCTGAATTTCCTTTTTCTAGTGTACTTTTTCTAGCTGTGTAGATGTGCTGCCTCTAGTGTAACGTGTCCATACTTTATTCCTTTCTTCTCTAATGTTTCCCCCATGTTTGCTTCAAGTTAGCATCAGACTCTCCAGCATCTCTTGTACGGATGACTACTTTTATAATCATGTCAGAATCTGGAGTGTCATCCTAATCCCGCCATTTCTTCCATCTCTCCCAGCCTGTGTAAATGACCTTTTAATAATACAAGGGCATACAGACATATCCCACCTAGTCTTCCCTCATTTTTTACACTAATACTGGAAACTTAAGTTCTCTGACTTTTTTTTTTTTTTTTTTTTGCATTGGAAAATATACCCTGGAGATTCTCTTGTAGTTGCATCTAAAGTCCTCTCCCCCTCTGTGGACAGCAACAATAAACACAGCAAGTGTTTATTGTTGTACCATGTTTCACTTAACTTATTGTTTCCAGCTTTTCCTGTTGTAAGACATGTTTATACTATAGTTGCACTAGCTTATTGCTTGTTCCCAGTTTTTACTGTTATACAGTTGCTATTTTGTGCATATGAAGATTTGTTTGTGGGGCAAGTTCTTAGCCATGGAATTGCTGTGCCAGAGTACAGTGGATAGAATTTACATGGTGTCACTTTGTACATCATAGCCTATGTAACACTGTTGTATTTGTGAAAATACTTGTTTCTCTGTAACATTGTCATATATAAAAGTATATTTTAAGTTACATGTTTCTGGTGCATGACACCTGAGCATTATTTCCTGTGTTTGAGCCATTTTTATTTTTTTCTGAGCTGTGTCTATTTTTCATCTCTCTCTCTCTCTCTCTCTCTCTCTCTCTGTGTGTGTGTGTGTGTGTGTGTGTTTGTGTGTCTTTAGAATATTTGAAACCTTTCCCCTGTCTTCTTGAGAATGCTAATAGTAACAGGTTGCCTGCTTCCCCGCCCGCCCCTCCCCCCTGTCCTGTGGCCTCCCTGCTTGCACTCCCCCCACCCCCCCCCCCCCCCCCGTTCTCCCTGCTCAGACAGGTACCTAACTCTTACTTGGACAATCTACAGAACTCCTCCTCTTCTTCTTCTTCTTCTTCTTCTTCTTCTTCTTCTTCTTCTTCTTCTTCTTCTTCTTCTTCTTCTTCTTTTTGTTTTTTGTTTTTTGGATTTGGTTTTTTCACAGGGTTTCTCTGTATAGTCCTGGCTGTCCTGGAACTCACTCTGTAGACCAGGCTGACCTTGAACTCAGAAATCTGCCTGCCTCTGCCTCCCAGAGTGCTAGGATTACAGGCGTGCACCACCACCGGTGGCCAGGCAGAACTTTTCTTCTTACTTGTGTCAGTGGAACTCCCATACTTTATGAGTTATTTTTCTTTACTTTCTTTATTATTATTATTGTTATTATTGTTGTTGTTATTATTATTGTTATTAAGTATTATTATTAATAATAATAACAACAATTATTATTATTATTATTATTATTATCATCTAGTTTTTCTATGTACCCCTGGGTTGGCTTAGGACTTGATACTTAGACTGGCCTGGCCTCTGATTCTACCCAGTGCTCTTGCCTGAAATTGCAGGGATTATTGTTGTGTATCTGTCACACAGCGTGGATAGCTTTGATACTGATACTGGTCATGATACTGATACCCTTTCATGTAGTTATTGACTGTTTTTGTTTTGGTAGAATTTCTTTTTTCTTTTTTCCATTTTCTTTTTCTTTTGTGAGGCGGCATGTCACTATGTAGCTCTGACTGCCCTAGAACTCACTATGTAGCCTAGGCTGGCCTCTGAACTCAGTTTCTCCTGCCTCTGCCTCCCAAGTGCTAGGATTAAAGGCGCATGTCACCGTACCTAACCTCTGGTAGAATTTTTTTCTTCAAATGTTTTGATGTTAAAAAATTGCTGTCTGGAGAGATGCCACAGTGGTCCAGAGGTCCTGAGTTTAGTTCCCAGCAACCACAACCACACAACCACAACCCAGTGGCTCACAACCATTGTAATGGAATTTGATGCCCTCTTCTGATTTTCATAAAGATAGCATACTCATATACATAAAATAAGTAAATAAAAATTTAAAAATAGCTGTCTTAAACTGTTTTAAATTAGTATTTATTATGTGTATATCTCTGGCACTGCATGTGGAGATCAGAGAACTGCTCCATTTGCAGGAGTTGGCTCTCTACCATGTGAGGCTTTGAGCACCAAACTATTTTGTTGGCTCCTGATTATCTTTTTCTTGTAGACTAGTAGGATTTATCTGGTGATGGGAATCACACCTATGGCTTGATACATCAGACACAAGCATTTTGCCAAATGAGCAAGGTCCCCATCCCTTCCTTAATACATTCTGGAGATGAATTCTTTGCCAGATCATTGACTTTCTCCCATTTTGAAAGAAACATATCTTGTTCTTCACATAGATTTTGATGAGCCCAAGGTTTTAGTTGTTGAGCTCCAACCAATCAGTTTTAATTGTTATGGTTTTGAGTTCTAATAAGCTTTTCCCAACCCCAAACCATGAAAATATATTATTTTTTTGTGCTTATTTTGTGTAGAAGAGTCTTAGTTGTGTTTGTCAGGTTTCCTTTACTATACCAAATAAGTGAGATAACTAGGCAGTAAAGAATTAAGTTGCATTTAATTACACGTCAAGAAAGGAAGCAAAGTAATTATTAATGAATGTGTGAGCTGATATTGTATTAATTTTTCTTCTGTTGCCATCTGTATAGTTAGAGGGTCCATTCTGTGACCTGGTAGTAGCTAATGTTGATCCTCTGGAGAGAGCACTGGGTGGCAATGGTGATGTGCTGTGGCTAGGACGTGGGGGTGGGGGTGGGAAGGAGCTTTTACCCCAGTGACCGAAGACCTCCCACTGGGCAGTACCTTTTAAAGTTTCCACTAACATTTGGAGATCACATAGAACTTTTGGCAGCATTCAAGATCCAAAATATAGTTTTTAATAGAGATTTGATCCACTTAAAAATAAATTGAATGTGTGTGTGTGTGTGTGTGTGAGAGAGAGAGAGAGAGAGAGAGAGAGAGAGATGAAATAGTTTAAGATTCACGAAAGAAAAAGAGCTCCTTCATTCCAGCACCAATATTAGCTTTCCTGAACTGAGTCAGCTGTCTTGTATCCTTCCCTGAAGCATTTGAATGTTATATGTGCATCTTTGTGGCATCTATTTATTTATTCATCTATTTGTTCTATGACAGTCAGAATATCTATATTACTGTGGCAGTAAATAGGTTTGTTTTGTTTTTTCTTGTAGTCCAGGCAAGCTTGGAATTTGCTGTGTGGACTAGGCTGGCCTCAAACTCAGAGATACTGCTGTCTTTACCTCCCAGTTAATAGGACTAAAGGCATGTATCGCCATGTCTCATTATAGTGAGCATTAAAAGCTTTGAAATTGCCTGAGGGTGGAGAAATGACCCGGCAGTTAAAGTTGCTATTGCTCTTGTAGAGACTTGGAGTTTGGTTCCCAGCACTCCTATCAGATGGCTCACAACTTCCCAGTGACTTCAGATGCAGAGGATCCAGGATGACCCCTTAGTGACTCCTTGCTCCCTAGGCACTGCATGCCCATGCCTTTGCCCTTTCTCCCTCCCTCCCTCCCTCCCTCCCTCCCTGCCTCCCTCCCTCCCTCCCTCCCTGCCTCTTCTTTTCCTCCCTCCCCTCTCCCTGCCCCCCTTCTCTCTCACCCGCGCACACATACCCCCCACATAAACAAAATTAATCATATAATATGAATCCTCTTTAACACTTATTTTTATTGTCATTCTAGTTTTCCATATACATTTTAAAGTCAGTTTTGTCAGTAGTAAGTCTCTGAGTGTTCTGATTGTGATTATCTTGATAAATCTATATAGGTATAACTGACTTCTTAGTTAACAACACTGAATTTGGTAGCCAGCCTCTTCCGTGGTTCTTGGTAATCCCTGCCTCCTGGTAATTTGTGCTGTTTTGTAGCCACTGTCCACATAGTACCAGCATTGGTTTGTGTAGCAAAAATGCTGTTATTTTTGATGAGTTTATAAAAGACAGCATGTCTGTGTATTGATTCTCAGTCGTCATTTCCATGCTACTAATTAGAAATGTCTGAGAGTTTTCTTTGCTTGTTTGCTAGCAGGTTGCACTGCTGCAGTCTCATATGTTTAGAGAAGAAAGGAGACTCCTGGGTTAAGAGCTGACAGGTCTTCTGATCTTTGTCGACTGCAGACCTAAGTGATTCGTGGGATTGCGCCTCCTGGCTCTGAGCCCAGGGAGCTGACTTTGGTCCTCCTTGCTCATGAGAGGCACAGTGCTCGCTCGACCACTGAGGTCTGTGCTAGCCCTGCTCTCTGAGGTCTGTGCCAGCCCTGCTCACGGGTGCTTCCTCTCTCCTCCTCCTCGGCTGTTTTCTTTCCTAAGACAGTGTCTCAGGTGGCACAAAGGGCCATGAGCTCAAAGTGCTGTTCCTGCTTCAGCCGGCTGAGTGTTGGGTTACAGCTCCCCTCTTCTGGCGTTTGAAGCCTCATCTTGTGATTTAGCGATGCTGTAGGACACCTGCTCACTGTCGGCATTAACTGTACCCTGTATGGAAAAGACAGTGTGATTCTACTTAACATTTGCATGTTGGTTTGTTTTTCTTTTTTGCTTCTGCGTGTTGCTTTTTTCCCTTTTTCCTTTGAATAGTTATCTTTTAAAGAATTTAAGAGAGGTTTAAAGACTTGTAAATAATTATATATTTGTTATTTCATGTTTTCTTTATATCTTGTATTTGAGTCATTTCCTTTCAGCATTTAAGATCAGGCTGGCCCCTAGGTAACCACACTAAAGAAAATATTAATGTTGTTGTAAAATGTACGTTTTAATGATGGTTTCTAAGCTCTAGTGGTTATGTAGTTTGCTCTTATTTTTCTAGTTTGTGGGGTTGTTTGTTTGTTTGTTTTCTGGATATAGAGGTTTCCATTCTTTTTTTTTTTTTTTTTTTTTTGGATTTGTTTTTTTCGAGACAGGGTTTCTCTGTATAGCCCTGGCTGTCCTGGAACTCACTCTGTAGACCAGGCTGGCCTCTTGAACTCAGAAATTCACCTGCCTCTGCCTCCCAGAGTGCTATGATTACAGGCGTGCGCCACCACTGCCCGGTTCCATTCAGTTTTTAACAATTTGATGTATATTTATTATTCAGTTGGAGGATTGCTGAACTTAATTTGTGATTGATATTCTCCAAATTTGGGACATTATAACCATTATTTAGAGAATATAATTCACTTAAATTGTTCTTTCATGTTACATGCTGTCTTGAAGGTTGATTGATTGGTTGTTTATTTTTATGTTTTGTTTTTTGAAACAGGATTTCTCTGTATAGACAGCCCTGGCTGTCCTGGAACTCACTTTGTACACCAGGCTGGCCTTGAATTCGGAGATCCAGCTGCCTCTGCCTCCTGAATGGTCACCCACCCAGTTTATCTTCCCCTTTAAACTTTTGTTTTTAATTACGTGTGTGATGAGCATATGGCTTCTTGCAGAGACAGAAGAGAGCTGGAGTTCTAGGTGGTTGGGAGCCGTTAGACATGGTACTGAAGTGGGTTCATGACCTGAATCTTGAGATGTCATAGTCTCCTCTGTGGTCCTCTTCTGAATATAGTGTGAGTATATTTCTGAGTACATTTAGTGGCTAGCTGATTGTCCCTGGTGTGAACATCGCACTTGTGGTGTTGTACTTCATGTAAGTGTGTAGGTGGCCTGGTGTCCATTCATCCTGGGTCACCTGATCACGCTCACTGCTTTGCTGCAGTGCAGTCCAGCGACTCTCCTCCAGCTCTGATTGCTTTCTTCTGGGCTCCCTGAGATCTGAGTGTATGAAATTCAAGGGTCAGTGAGGAACTTGGAGGGGTTTCTAATTTTTATGCTGCCCAATTTGCAACTACTATGTGAACCCCAGAACGAGGTGTTTTCTGCTTGAATCCCTGCTGTCCTCGACTGCTGTAAACTCTGGGAACACTCTTGGGAAAGACTGTGCACATATGAATCTCCCTTTCTCTTTCTCTTCTTCCACAGCTTAAACCTTTACTGTTGTCTTGCTTAGGGTTGCTTTCTTTTGCCTTCAAATTTTCCTTAAAAATGTTTTTTCTAGCCGGGCGGTGGTGGTGCATGCCTGTAATCCCAGGACTCTGGGAGGCAGAGGCAGGCAGATTTCTGAGTTCAAGGCCAGCCTGGTCTACAGAGTGAGTTCCAGGACAGCCAGGCCTATACAGAGAAACCCTGTCTCGGAAAAAAAAAAAAGTTTTTTCTAGACTGCAGCTGACAGAGGAAAGGCTAATTTAGTGAGTTGGGTGGGTGCTCTATGACTGTATTCAGGGACTTTTCAAGATTCATTTCAGTCAAAGTATGCCTTGAAAATTGCTGCTGACTGTATGTACAACATGTGTTAGGGTTACATGTTTTAAGAATATGGTAGGGCTGGAGAGATGGCTCAGCCGTTAAGAGCACTTGCTGAGGTCCTGAGTTCAATTCCCAGCAACCACAAGGTGGCTCTTGTACAACCATCTGTCATGGGATCTGATGCCCTCTTCTGGTGTTTGTAAAGACAGCTACAATATACTCATATACATAAAATAAATAATTCTTTTAAAAAAAAAGAATATGGTAAAGCTCTCTTGCTTTTCTTTTTTTTCTTTCTTTTCTTTTTTTTCTTTTTTGGATTTGGTTTTTTCGAGACAGGGTTTCTCTGTGTAGCCCTGGCTGTCCTGGAACTCATTCTGTAGACCAGGCTGGCCTCGAACTCAGAAATCCGCCTGCCTCTGCCTCCCAGAGTGCTGGGATTATAGGCGTGGGCCACCAACGCCCGGCTCTCTCTTGCTTTTCTAAGCCATCTCACCAGCCCTATACCTATTTTCAAAAGAAGATCGTTTCTGTGTGTCTCTGTGTGTCTGTATGTGTGTATTCCACAGTATCTGTTCTATAGTTTAAACTTTGAGTATACCTTTATCTACTGAGCCATCTCACTGTGAGGAAGGTACATTTAAAAATTGGAATTTGGGGCTGGAGAGATGGCTCGGTGGTTAAGAGCACTGACTGCTCTTCTGAAGATCCTGATTTCAAACCCCAGCAACTACATGGTGGCTCACAACCATCTGTAATGAGATCTGGAGCTCTCTTCTGGTGTGTCTGAAGACAGCAACAATGTACTTATATATAATAAATAAATCTTAAAAAAAAAGAATTTGTTCTTCTAAGAAATAAATACCTTTGCAAGTGTTTGGTTTGTTTGTTTAGTTGTCTTTAAACTTATATCTTCAGATAGTTTTGCTGATTAAAAGGCAATGAGGAGAGCATGACTATGCGTGTGGTTTCTGTTTAATTAGGTTATATGCTCAGAGTAGCAATTGGAGATAACCAACTCTTGGTATATAGTCTAATCATAACTACATTCTTCTCTCTGTCAACTTGAGTTTGATCAGAGAAGGACATTGTTGAGTGGATTTTTTGTTTGTTTTTGTTTGTTTTTAAGATTCAGGCGTTCTCAGTCTGATAGTGGCTTGAGGTTTGTAGGCTTGGCATCTTGGAAAGGATGGTAGATGTGAAGCTGGGGAATAAAAACAAACCTGCAAGGTGGATTTGAAAATCATGGAAATGGGCTGAGCCCTTAGCCCAAACGTGTAACTTTTGAAATTTGGACTATGTGGGCAACCTGTAATAGGCAGAACATACTTCGCTTTGTGTGGACATAGACTTCTCAGTACTGTCTGAGGGAGCCAGAGAAAATCTCACAGGAGCGAGAAGAGCTGTGGGCCCCATCCTATGTAGGTGAGCCAGGTGAACCCGAGGCTTAGTTGTCAGATAACCATTTTTTTCTGTTATTTTCTGAACATAAGCACAGCACTTCCTCACTTCTGTCTTAAGAATTTCTTGGAGGCCATCTGTAGTTCATAGCCATGCAAAGAAAAGAATTTGGAGAAAAGCAGTTGCAATCTAAAGACGTTGATATTGCCTTCTTAGTTCGTCCCTATTAATCACACCTTTGCTATGCATTGTACAACTTTTGTTGTTCAGATAGCAGACAAACTTAAAGAGGATACAGTCATTTTCTCCATTCTTGAAATAGTTTCTCTTTACATAAGTCACAATTAATATTCATTGTTTTGTAAGTTGAATATTGTAGCATGAGATACTGTTAATAGGTGGATGTGGGAAGGGAGATAAAGCTGTAATTTGGTTACTATAGAATACTTTTGTGTTAAAATAAAGCAGGAACACTCAGTTATTTCTGCCGCTAGTTACATGGTTATGGCTATCTGTAATTGCTATCTTCCATTGTCATCCCACAGCCCCTGTCTTTGGCAGGTATTCTAGCTGTTTGTGGTTTCTTGTCTGGTGAGGTGACCCAAACTCATTCTTTAAGGGTCTGGGCAATGAGAAGTTCTGGACTGTTTTACTGACGTTAATTACCGTCCCTGGGCATCCTAGAGGAGCCTCTGCGTTCCAGACGGTCCTTCTCTTAGTCCTCTTGTGCAGTAGCAAGCCAGTCACTCTAGTCGGTTGATTCATGACATGACAACATGGTGGTGGGGTGGCAGTGACAGTTTACAGTTTAGTGACACTCCTGCAGCATCCCTTCCTTGGGAGCCAAGAGTGCCCTCCTGACCCTCTCTATCCCACCTGGTGCTTCAGGGGTGCTAGGCAAGAGTTACCACTGAGCTGTACCCCAGCTGCGCCTAGCATCTGGGTTAACAGGAGTCTTAGAAAAGATGAGAGGAATAATAACATCTATTCAGATAGAAATAAGCCAATAAAATGAAAGGAGTAATAACATCTATACATAGATAGAAGTAATCCAATAAGGGAAAATAAAGGATGAAGAGAGAAATGTATGGTTTCCTGGAGTAATGTCCTTGAGGAAGAAATGGTTAATTGAAGGGTTGATTTTATTTGGAAGTGCTTACCCTTTCCTGTGTGAGGAGATATATATGAGCATATACATACATATACATACACATATACATACAGGCTGATAGATGATGTCAATCATATGTATCAGTGACTTAGAAAGCAAAGCTGGCAGTTAGATTGAGAATGAAAACCTGGAACATGAAAACCTAGGTACATGCCTGGAATTAAGAAACGACACGAGTGGACTAACTAACACAAACTAATATTCTTATACTTCACTGTTCACAAATTAAATGTACCTAACAGTGTTTAACTTGATTGTTACTATCCTTGGAAAGTACAGGATAAATTTAGTGCACAGGTATAGCTATAATCATTTGAGTTCTATTCTAGATAAATCTGGTAGACATTGTGATTTCTTTTGAGGGGAGAGTGGGGAGGTTTGTTTGCCTACGGCAGATAATTACATTAGAGTTTTTATAAATTAATTTTAAGTGCCGAGGAAGATATTTGCTGTTTCAGAAAGGAAACTATTACTGAGCATCTATACCAGTGTCATTTGTGTAGCTCTGGAAGTTACAGGAAGTAGTGATTGAGAGGGTATGTTAGGGATCAGGCTGTATATATGCACACCCCACCACTTCCAATAAATGTAGTTTTCAGATAGTTGTTCTTGAAACAGTGAGTGTGGGTTTTCTGAAAATACTTGACATTAAATATTTATTAGATAATTATTAAAATACTATTTACTAAACAACAGTAATGATTGCATTACTCGGTCTGAATCTGTAGATCAGATAGGTGGTTTTGATTATGTGAGCTAGATTTGTCTTGAGCTGATGAACTCTTCATGTATCTGGGTTACCTGGTAGGTTGGCTGGGGGACCTGTCTGGTCAGGGTAGTCTTTTACATTGATGCTGGGGTTGGCTGGTTCTTTGCTGGAAGATAGAGGGGAAGTGGGGACAAGATTCCAAGAGTGAAGAGAAACATGAAAGATCATGTTGAGTCTGTACTTTAAGTTGCTTGGTGTCACCTGTTGCTGTCCAAGGCAAGTCTTGAGACCAGACCAAATTCAAGATGTAGGAAAGTCAGCTCCCACGTCTTAAAGGGAAACAACTGAATTGTTGCTTTGAGAGCGGCATAGATTCCAGGAGAAGTGGACAGTTCCTATTTTATAATCCTTTATACGATTGTGACCTCACAGAAATGTATGTTTTATAATCTGTTTCCTAACCTGTAGAAAAGATTAGAACAATACGACTTTCTGAAAGGTGATTTCTTTTTAAAGATTTATTTATTGTTATATGTAAGTACACTGTAGCTGTCTTCAGACACACCAGAAAAGGGCGTCAGATCTCAATGGATGGTTGTGAGCTACCATGTGGTTGCTGGGATTTGAAATCAGGACCTTTGGAAGAGCAGTCAATGCTCTTAACCACTGAGCCATCTCTCTAGTCCCAGTGATTGTTTTTTAAAAAAAAAAGATTAAGTAACCTCTGTAAAGTGCTTATGGTGTAGTTTTCCTCAGGTAAGGTTTTGCTTTTTGTTACCTGTAGTCAGCCCTAGTCAGCCCAAAAATACTGAATGAGAACTTAAGAAGAACTTCATAAATTCTATATCTGCACTGCTCACAGCAGCATGCTGAAATCTTGCATTTATGTGAGAGCCTCTGTCCAGCATATTTTTGCTTGTGTCTGAGGCCTGTCTGTTAGTACTCAGTAAGCATCTCAGTTACTAGATTGGCTTTCCTGGCATGACAGGCCTGTGTTGAGATAACAGCTATTTTATTTGGTGATGCAGACCATTTTGGTTTTTTTTTTTGTTTTTTGTTTTTTTGTTTTTAACATTTCTTTTTTTGTTTGTTTGTTTTATTTTTTGTTTTTGTTTTGTTTTTTTTGAGACAGGGTTTCTCTGTGTAACCCTGGCTGTCCTGGAACTCACTCTGTAGACCAGGCTGGCCTCGAACTCAGAAATCTGCCTGCCTCTGCTTCCCAAGTGCTGGGATTACAGGCGTGCGCCACCACCGCCCGGCAACTATTTTGTTCTGCTTCCTTTAAGTTATGTGCTTGTTTTTGTTTGGCTTAGTAAGAAAAGAACCAATGCTAAGTTGCTAAGGATAATTTATTATGTCTGGTTGATAAGACAATCACATATATGTAAGAAATGCAATATGTACATATGTATATGTGGGTTTGCATTGTGTATATGTGTATGGTCGGATCATTTAACTCACTGCTTTCCTTTTTTTTTTTTTTCTTTGAAAAGCATGTTCTTTTATTGAAAAAGGAAGTAAAAACATTTTATGATAAAATTGAAGATTTACATGGAAAACATTTCTGCTAAAATAGAAGAGATATATAGAAAAACATGTTAAAATTGACAATTTTCATGGAAAATTGAAGAGTAAAGTGGTAGACATAAAAAATAGTACTAAATTAATTGAAAAAGTAGAAACATTTTATGATAGAATTGAAGATTTACATGGAAAATATTTCTGATAAAAATTGTAGAAAAATGTAGAAAAACATGTTAAAATTGAAGATTATCATGGAAAATTTTATATAGATATAATAACGGAAGCCATAAAAGTATTACTAAGTTGATTGAAAGTGGAATTATAAACATTTTCTGATAAAGTTGAAGATTTACATGAAAAATATTTCTGATAAAATTGAAGAATATATAGAAAAACATGTTAAAATTGACTCTTTCATGGAAAATTATACAGATAAAATGGTAGGCATAAAAGTCTAAGTTGATTGAAAGTGGAATTATAAACATTTTCAGGTAAAATTGAAGATTTACATGGAAAATATTTCTGATAAAATTCAAGAAATACATAGAAAAAACACGTTAAAATTGACTATTTCATGGAAAATTATACAGATAAAATGGTAGACATAAAAAAACTTTCTAAATTAATTGAAGGTGGAATTAAAAACATTTTGTGATAAAACCAGAGATTTACATGGAAAACATTTCTGATATATAGAAGAAATATGTAGAAAACATGTTAAAATTGGAGATTATTATGAAAAATAATGCAGATAAAATGGTAGACATAGAAAAAATTACTAAATTCATTGAAAGAGGAATTATAAACATTTTCTTATAAAACTGAAGATCTACGTGAAAAATATTTGTTAGTCTATGACTTTTTATTGGGGAATTGAGTCCATTGATGTTAAGAGATAGTAAGAGCTATTGTTGCTTCCTGTTATTTTTGATGTTACTTTTATGTTTGTGTGGTTATCTTCTTTTGGGTTTGTTGGAAGAAGATTACTTTCTTGCTTTTTCTAGAGTGTAGTTTCCTTCCTTGTGTTGCGTTTTCCATTTATTATCCTTTGTAGGCCTGGGTTTGTGGAAAGATATTGTGTGGATTTGGTTTTATCATGGAATATCTTGGTTTCTCCATCTATGGTGATTAAGAGTTTTGCTGGGTATAGTAGTCTCGGCTGACATTTGTGTTCTCTTAGTCTGTATGAGATCTGTCCAGGATCCTCTAGCTTTCATTGTCTCTGGTGAGAAGTCTGGTCTAATTCTGATAGGTTCACCTTTATAAGTTACTTGCCCTTTTTCCTTTACTGCTTTTAATATTCTTTCTTTGTTTAGTGCATTTGGTGTTTTGATTATTTTATGCCAGGAGGACTTTCTGTTCTGGTCCAGTCTGTTTGGAGTTCTGTAGGCTTCTTGTATGTTCATGGGCATCTCTTTTTTTAGGTTAGGGAAGTTTTCTTCTATAATTTTGTTGAAGATATTTACTGGCCCTTTAAGTTGTAAATCTTCGTTCTCTTCTATACCTGTAATCCTTAGGTTTGGTCTTCTCATTGTGTCCTGGATGTTTTGGGTTATAAGCTTTTTGCATTTTGCATTTTCTTTGACTATTGAGTCAATGTTTTCTATGGTATCTTCAGCACTTGAGATTCTTTCTTCTAACTCTTGTATTCTGTTGTTGATGCTTGCATCTATGACTCCTGATTTCTTTCCAAGTTTTTCTATCTCCTGAGATGTCTCACTTTGTGATTTCTTTATTGTTTCTACTTCCACTTTTAGATCCTGGATGGTTTTGTTCAGTTCCTTCACTTGATTGTGTTTTCCTGTAATTTTTTAAGGGATTTTTGTGTTTCCTTTTTAAGTGCTTCTGCTTGTTGACCCATGTTCTCCTGTATTTCTTTAAGGGATTTTTGTTTCTTCTTTAAGGGCTTTTACCTATTGACCCATGTTCTTTTGTATTTCTTTAAGGGAGTTATTTAAATTTAAGTCCTTCTTGAAGCTCTCTGTCAGCATCATGAGATACGATTTTAAATCCAACTCTTGCTTTTCTGGTGTATTGGGGTATCTGAGACTTGCTGTGGTGGGAGAACTGGGTTCTGATGTTGCCAAGTAGCCTTGGTTTCTGATGGTAGAATCCTTTTGCCATCTGGTTATCTCTGGTGCCGGTTGGTCTTGCTGTCTCTGGCTGGAGCTTGTCCCTCCTGTGGTCCTATAAGCCTGTGTTCGTACTCCTGGGAGATCAGCTCTCCTCAGGCAGAATCTGCGCACAGAAGGCTGTGGAGCCACCTGACTCCCTGGTGCAAATGGTAGCCTGAAGTCCTGTCCCAGCTGCTCCACTGATCGTATGTCTGTGCTCACCTAACTGTTCTCCAGAGAGAAGGTGGAGATCTCACCTCCCCGCTCAGAAGTGAAAGTGCTGCTGGGAGAGCACTCTCTCCTAGTGGGTTGTGCACAGAAGGCTGTGGAGCCGCCCAGCTTCCAGGTGCCAAATTACCACTTTCTTGTTGGAGAGGGAGCTGTTGCAGTGTGTGGATGTATGCCAATAATGCTTAATGCATAGGAAGCACCATTGTTATTCATTAATAAGAATTAACTCTCGAAGTTTTGTAAATGATTTTTTTTATTGTTGAAAACTGCTGACCTAAATTGTTAGTTAATACAAACTCTACATTTGAACTAAGTTGACACACACACACACACACACACACACACACACACTCTCACGTCGCGCGCACACGCACATACACACACAAATACGATATTCTTTTCTTTCCTTTTTTACCCCATGACAGGGTCTACCTGGCTGGCCCTCAACTCACAGAGAGCTGCCTGTTTCTGCCTCCTGAGTACTGGGATTTAAAGGCATGTGTTGGGTTGGAGTGATGGCTCAGTGGTTAAGAGCACTGACTACTCTTCCAGAGATCCTGAGTTCAATTCTTAGCAACCACATGGTGGCTCACAAACATCTGTAATGGGATCCGATGTCCTCTTCTGGTGTGTGTCTGAAGACAGTACAGTATACTCATATAAATAAAATTAAAACCTTTAAAAAAACAAAAATAAAGGTATGTGTTGCATGCCTGGCCCAAGTTCTTTTCCTTGGAGGAGCAGTATAATTGTTAAATACATGGGCTCTGCAGTTTCACTAGGTCCTGGTCCTGCCTTTAGTAGCTATTTAGTTTAGGGCAGAAAGCTAATCTGTGTCTTTAAATACTCTTAGTTTCTGGTGTAACAGTCTCCACTTTATTTTTCGCTGCTTTATTCCCAATGTTTATTTCTTCCTTCCCTATTAACCATCCACTCCAGGAACTTTTCCATTCCTATGTCTCTTTTACACAGCTTCTTATTTCATTTCAACTCTTTTCTTTTCACCATGAATGTTTTAAGCCCCAAGACTCTATGGCTGTCTTTAATGGTTATGTGTTGTATGTATTTGGCTAATTAAAAAAATTTATACTGTTTCTTGTGTATGGGTGTTTTGACTCAATGTATGTATGTGTAACACATGTGTACCTGGTAACTACAGAGACCATACAAAGGTCCCCTGAAACTGGAGTTACAGATAGTGTTGAACTGCCATTGGGGGGGGGACTACTGAACCTCATTGCTGTCAGCTGCTCTTCCATGTCTCCAAACCCACGTTTTGTTTTATGATAGAGTTCTAATTATTTTATGGTTTGTATGCTTACATTTCCTAACATAGGGTTTGTCTTTTTGATTTATTAAGCAGTTTCATTAAGCTTTTTCTGCTTGTAACACCATCTTGTCTGAAGAATGCTTATTTATCTGGCGTATAGATGTAAGCATAGTTGGATGTTAATTATTTGATTAAGATTTATTTATTTTATGTATGTTAGTACACTGTTGCTGTCTTGGGGCACACCAGAAGAGGCATCAGATCCCATTAATGGATGGTTGTGAGCCACCTTGTGGTTGCTGGGAATTGAACTCAAGACATCTGGAAGAGCAGGCAGTGCACTTAACCACTGAGCCATCTTGCCAAACTCCTGAATATCTATTAGTTATAAAGAAATTTATTTGAGAACAATTTTGGTATTCATGTCATTTTTACTATTTATCAAAGAAAAAATAAATTTGCATGCTAGCAAAATAGATTTGCTTTTTTTTTTACATAAAAATTTAATCTTGGCTAAGTATTTGATACTTGCCGAATTGAACATTTCAACATTTTCCAGTGATAAATATTTTGACTTTATAATCATCAATGTTGGGAATAGCCTTCACAAAAACACATAGTACAGTATGGCAGATGCATGCTTAGGACTGTTAAAAATTGTTTGAAATTATGTCTTAATCACAAGCCAAGATACCATTTTTTTTTTTTTTGGTGTATGTTGTAGTATGTGTATGTCTGCATGTTTGTGTGCATGCCTGTGTGTGTGTGTGTGTGTGTGTGTGTGTGTTTGTAGGTCGGAGGTTAGTATTGGGTGTTCTCCTTGGTTATGCCATCTTTTCTCTGAGATAGGTATTGACTCAGCTGTGGAGCTCATTGTTTCCTTACAGTGATAGTTCCAGGGAACTGTCTGTCTCTGCTCCCTACTGTTGGGGTACAGTGATAGTTCCAGGGAGCTGTCTGTCTCTGCTCCCTACTGTTGGGGTACAGTGATAGTTCCAGGGAGCTGTCTGTCTCTGCTCCCTACTGTTGGGGTACAGTGATAGTTCCAGGGAGCTGTCTGTCTCTGCTCCCTACTGTTGGGGTACAGTGATAGTTCCAGGGAGCTCTCTGTCTTTGCTCCCTACTGTTGGGGTACAGTGATAGTTCCAGGGAACTGTCTGTCTCTGCTTCCTACTGTTGGGGTACAGTGATAGTTCCAGGGAACTGTCTGTCTCTGCTCCCTACTGTTGGGGTACAGTGATAGTTCCAGGGAGCTGTCTGTCTCTGCTCCCTACTGTTGGGGTACAGTGATAGTTCCAGGGAGCTGTCTGTCTCTGCTTCCTACTGTTGGGGTACAGTGATAGTTCCAGGGAGCTGTCTGTCTCTGCTTCCTACTGTTGGGGTACAGTGATAGTTCCAGGGAGCTGTCTGTCTCTGCTCCCTACTGTTGGGGTACAGTGATAGTTCCAGGGAGCTGTCTGTCTCTGCTTCCTACTGTTGGGGTACAGTGATAGTTCCAGGGAGCTGTCTGTCTCTGCTTCCTACTGTTGGGGTACAGTGATAGTTCCAGGGAGCTGTCTGTCTCTGCTCCCTACTGTTGGGGTACAGTGATAGTTCCAGGGAGCTGTCTGTCTCTGCTCCCTACTGTTGGGGTACAGTGATAGTTCCAGGGAGCTGTCTGTCTCTGCTCCCTACTGTTGGGGTACAGTGATAGTTCCAGGGAGCTGTCTGTCTCTGCTTCCTACTGTTGGGGTACAGTGATAGTTCCAGGGAGCTGTCTGTCTCTGCTCCCTACTGTTGGGGTACAGTGATAGTTCCAGGGAGCTGTCTGTCTCTGCTCCCTACTGTTGGGGTACAGTGATAGTTCCAGGGAACTGTCTGTCTCTGCTTCCTACTGTTGGGGTACAGTGATAGTTCCAGGGAACTGTCTGTCTCTGCTCCCTACTGTTGGGGTACAGTGATAGTTCCAGGGAACTGTCTGTCTCCACTTCCTTCTGTCTGCTCCCTACTGTTGGGGTACAGTGATAGTTCCAGGGAACTGTCTGTCTCTGCTTCCTACTGTTTGTTTGGGTACAGTGATAATTCCAGAGAGCTGTCTGTCTCCACCTCCTACTGTCTGCTTCCTACTGTTGGGGTACAGTGATAGTTCGAGGGAGCTGTCTATCTCTGCTCCCTACTGTTGGGGTACAGTGATAGTTCCAGGGAGCTGTCTGTCTTTGCTCCCTACTGTTGGGGTGACAGATGACCATATGAGCACTGGGGATCAGGACTCAGGTCCTCATGCTTCTGTAGCTGACTAAGCCGTTTCTCTAGCCCCATATTTAACAAATTTTTAATGAAACTCAAGCTAGCAACTCAGAACAGCAGTTTTTAAAATCTCACATGCGGTGATCACAATACAGTGCAGAGATGATCTGCTATTTCTATGTGGAGGAATGACAGTAGGAAATAGTACCTAAACCACCACAGTCCTCTAAAGGACAGGGAACTGTCGGAACAGTGAAAACAGTACTGTCCACAGCATGTCTCTTGGGGCTCAGCTGAAGCACTGTGAGGTGGAGTGGGTGGATGTTGTGTCGTGTCTCACACAGTGATGTGTGTTTAGAACCGAGGCTGCATTGAAGTTGTGTGGTGTACAGTGAGTGAGGTCTTACTTGGGTTTTATATTCATTATGCATCTGCCTTTGGTCATGCTGTGCTCAGAAACATTTCAATCTTGCTAGAGTTTACACAGCTCACATTCAATTACATGTTCCCAAGTGGGGCTTGTCACCAAGAGCTTTTACAAGTCATTTCATTGACCAGAAATACAATTGTGTAATGGTTTTATACTGTATTACAGCCTTATTCCACAGTAATAATATTCTATAGTTCATGAAGCTAAAGCCTTGTTGATGCCAGATTTTTCTCATTTTTACCATAAAGATATTTTTATTAGTGTGACATACTTGGAAGAAAAAAATTTCTGGGTTTTGGGAAATGTGTTTAAAAGTTAAATAACTATTATGCACTATCCACTTGCCCCATAAGAAAAGTTGGAATTATATTTGAGTAGCTGACTGATTGCTGGTTTTCAGAATGTTCCCCAAGACCTCCTTGACATATAAAGTGTATGTTCCGTGAATTGCTGCACTTTATTCAGACAAGCCAGGGCATTGTTACCAGATTTTGGTTTAGGAAAAAAAAATGAGTTTCATGAGTGAAGTGAGTTTGAAGAAGTATTCTTCTGCAGAGTTAGATATCCTAGATCTTTGGCCCTTGGGTGTCTTGTGTTGCTGCACAGTGCTGAGTCACTTGTGGAGTGTAGAATTGTACTTCGGCTTGCATTGAGATAGAAGAGTGAGTGAACAAAGTGAGCTTCTCTCCTTCTAGATCTAGTGTAGGTTTTTGTTCTCCGTAAGGCACCAGCCCATTGGAATTCACTGAAGACTCAGTTGTTAGGAAAAGGCCTTGTTTTTCTGAGCTCTCTTGTTTTTAGCTCACAGATGATGTTGACCTTATAGTTGACATTTCTGTCTGTCTTAATGTATAACATAAGCAGCAGATAGGGTGGAGTTCTCATTCTGCCATTCAAGAGCTTTTGGATGCTCGATAAGTCAGTGACATTCTCTTGACTGTTTGATTTCTTCATAGAGATAATAATGAAAAGGTGCTTTCCCCCAGAAGAACTTTCAGAAAATTCAAGGACTTATGTGTGGTATTCTTGGTGACTCGACTCCCCCCAGCCCCCCAACAATTCAGAGAGTAAGGCAACAATCAGTGTAATAATCCTGAGTGAGCATTTGGAAGGCAAGTAGCTTAGAAAGGGGGTTTACAGGTGTTGCTCTTTATAACTTTAAATAGTAACATGCAAAACAACACAGTACTGGGCTGGGGAGAGGGCTCCACAGTTAAAACTGCTCACCATGCAACCTAGACCCCGTGGCGGAGGGAGAAAGCAGATTCTGTGTGTGTGTGTACACGTACGTACATACACTTTTTCATTTATCTAGATAGACATGCTATATGGCAGGTTTTCTTTTCTCTCTCTCTCTCTCTCTCTCTCTCTCTCTCTCTCTCTCTCTCTCTCTCTCTCTCTCTCTCTCCCTCTCTCCCTCTCTCCCTCTCCCTCCCTCTCTCTTGAGACAGGGTTTCTCTGTATAGCCCTGACTGTCCTAGAACTCACTCTGTAGACCAGGCTGGCCTTGAACTCAGAAATCCGCCTGCCTCTGCCTCCTAGGCGCTGGGATTAAAGGCGTGCGCCACCACTGCCCCACATTGGTAGGTTTTCTACATGAACACTTTTTTTTGGGGGGGGGGGTGGCTGTACACCATTTCTAGCTCTTAAATCTTTCTGCTTCCTCATCCACATAGATCCCTGAGCCTTGTGGGGAGGAGTTTGATAAAGACACCCCATTAGGGCTGAGTGCTCAAGTCTGTCATTCTTTTGCACATTTTCCATTTGTAAGTCTCTGTTAGTTTCCTTCTACTGCAGATGAAGCTTCTCTGATCTGGATTGGATGAGGCACTGATGGATCTATGGGTGGAGCATTCTGTCATTTAATTGCATCTCTTTAAGAGCTGACCTAGAACATTAATTCTCAATCTGGGGTGATTTTTCTAGAAGGGGACACTTTAGGTTGTCACACTTGGGAGTGGTAGCAATGTGAAAGTGCTACTGTTATTTAGTGGTTATATTAGGATTCTCTAGAGTCACAGAACATAAGGGTAGTCTATATAGTTAGGGAATTTGTTGATGATTTACAGTCTGTAGTTCAGCTCCCCAACAATGGTCAGCAGCAGCTGTGGATGGAAGTCCAAGGATATAGCAGTTGCTCAGTCCCATGAGGCAAGCAGGCGAAGAAGAGTGAGTGAATCTTTCTTCTTCCAATGTCCTTATGTAGGTCTCTAGCAGAAGGTGTGGCCCTTCTTCAGAGTAAAGGTGTGTGATGCCATGCCTTTAATCCCAGATGACCTTGAACTCGGAGATCTCCTTGTCTTAATCTTCTAGAATTCGTAGCTACTGTGCCTTAAGATGTCCATGCCAAGATCCAGGTCTGAAACTTATATCTTCCAGCCTCCAGATTAGGATCATAGGTGAGCCTTCCAATTCTGGATTGTACTTTATTCCAGATGTAGTCAAGTTGACAACCAGGAATAGCCACTACAGTGGTCAAGGCCACTGCTAAACCCTGTAGCACACTGAACACTTGATCCCTGTGCAAAACAAGAAATTCTGGGCAAAAAACTCTGGAAAAGATCAATTAGATCTCTTTGAAAAGTTCTTAAGTATAATTGTTTACTCAGCTGTTTACTGATGGTGGTAGATAATTTGCAATTGTAATCACTTGGTATCAGTCTGTCTTAATTATTATCCTATAATTTTGTATCATTTATTCTCACTTGTCTTTACACATCTCCTTACGTACGTATCTTGTAGTTACTTCCTGTCTATGGTGTCTTTGTCAATGAAATGCATTTCTTATAGACAGCAAACATCTGGCTTCTGCTTTGGAGTTTGTTCAGCTATCCTGTGTCTTAATCACAGATTTAAGACAATAGTATTTATGGCTGTTACTGAAATATGTTTTTCTTCATCTTAGGGGCTTGTTAGTTTACTAAGCTAATAGTGACACTGAGACAGAGAAGATGAAAGAATGAGAAATTGTGGAGTTAGAGGAAGTTTGGAGATGATTGATTAATTAATTGATAGTATGACAGTATTAAGGAGACCATTGCGTGCATGAACAGTATATTCAGAGAAGTAACTTGGTCTGTTGTCTTCATTGTTCTGAAGGTTTAGTAACAAAGCTTAACACCTCGGGAGAGAAATTTCTATAGTCAAAAAGAGTAAAGTAGATGGAATTAAGTGCTGGTCGATACTTAGAGGCATTGCGTGGCACACATTTCTTGGGAGATGCAATACACACCTCTACATATATCACCCCAGATGGGGAGCCCACAACAGAACAAAGTCTACCTTGGTGAACCACTGAGCTTTATTAGGATTACTTAGAGAGCTGAGAGTGAGGATTACTTAGAAGAGCAGAAGTGACTCATAGACAGCTCTCCCATCAACAATTGGTTGGGACCTGAGTGTACCGCACAGGCCTCACTCAGCTTGTCAGCTCTTGAGAGTCACTGTCTGTGGTCTTTATTGCTCACTCTGGGAGGGGAGGGACTAGTGAAACTGGTCAGTTTCAGGGACTTCCTGAAGCTAATTTGAGTTGTTTATCTTTTTACATTAAGGAGATTTCCTGGGTGATGGAATGTTTTAATCTCAGAATGTTCTAATCTCAGAGGAAGTTGCTATACAAAAAGAGATTGGGCAGAAGGGAAGGAAATAAAGGTGAAAGATATGACCAGCAAAGTAGGAGAGAAAAATCAGTAAAAAGTAAAAGTATATTAGAGGTGTAAGGAAAGTTGTGTTTTAAGAAGGATGCTCTGGTCAAGTCTGTGTCATATTGCTAAAATGGAGTACATAAGGGTCAGAAAAGTGTTTCATTTGACTTAGTACCATAGGAACCTATTTATTCAGATTTTATTGTGTAGCAAATCATGCATGATTTAATTCGCAGTTCTAGTTCTATGAGTAGACAATTTGGATTTGGGTGATCAGGGTGGTTCTACTGATCTGGGTGAGGCTTCTACAGGTATGTATATGTGATTACCTGGTGGTTTGGCTAGGGCTGGTTTCTTGATGACCATGTCTGGATTAACTGGTCCCTTTCTTCATATGGTTTTTAATTTTGGTATTTTGAAATGGGGTCTTATATAGCCAACAAGCCCTGAACTTGGTATGTCATTGAGGATGACCTTGAAGTCCCTGATCTGTCTACCTTAATTGGATACAGATCTATGCCACCACGCCTGGCTCTCTGTTCTCATTTAGCAAATGGATAACTATAAAGGGATAGCATGGACTTGCTCTCATGCCCAGGACCCCAGGTTAGCAAACTCACAGAAGGGCTTTACTGAGCCTGCCATTTTCTCCTTGGTCAAAGCTGGGTCAGATTCAGATTCAAGACCTAGAACTTCTTAACCTGGTGGGTGGGGTTATGGATCAAATCCAAAGGCCTTGTTTATTATGATAGGCAAGTGTTCCACTGAGCTGTGCCCCTAGCCCATCTCTATTTATTGATGGGAAAAGCAATTTATATTGCATGTTTATAGATAGATATAGGGAAATTGTTGCCTTTCAGAGTCTGCAGCACTGATCATGACGAAAGCGTTATGGCTGAATGTAGTGGAGCTGAGAAGCTGTATTGGATTAGTATGAGAAATAAAGTCTAAACACATGTGTAATTTATTTTTCCTCTCATGAGTACTTGCCTGACTTCTTACTAAGAACAGCATTTGAATACTGAAAGGATCTAATAGACATGGTGTGATAGGTGGTAGAAAGACAGTGAATTAATGAAGTGACCTCCCAGAAAGCTACAGATCCTGAGATCCTGTGCATCACAGTGGGTTAGTTTTTTATGTGAAGAATAGAAAATGGGTGTATCTAGATATTTAATTTGATGGAAAGCTGAGGAAGTTTCTGTTTGAGCTTCCATATTTTTAATGAAGTAGTCTCCAAGAGAAGAAGAGGTTCCTGAGATTTTATAATAGAGAAGGTCAATCGTTTTATTATAATTAGACATTGAGTTGAATACTGACTAGAGAAATAAAAGGATTTCAATAAATGAGAAATGTTACCACTGTTTATATAAAGCATACTGCTTGTAAAGAGATTTTACTGGAATACTTTTTGCATTGCTGGGTAGAAACTGATTTTAGTTGAGATGTTCCAGGGATGGGACTTTATGGAGCAAGTTAAACTTTACTTTTGTTTTTTTGTTTTTGAGACTGGGTCTTAATGTGTAGTCTTGGCTGTTCTGGAACTCACTATGTAGACCCAGCTGGTCTCAGACTCAGAGGTCCACTTGCTTCCTTCTGCTGGAACCAGATGTGTGTACAACCATGCCTGGCTTTTTTTTTTTTTTTTCTTTTTGGTGTGGTTCTTGAAAAGGATTAACACAAGATATGGCATCTGGTTTTTTTTTTGTTTGTTTTTTGTTTTAAATAACACTAACAAAACATGAACACAAAAACTGCTCAGTTTTCTAAAAGAACTATTGAAACTGCAGCCATTTTTCAGTGTCTTCAGATTCCTTCCAGAATCCTCTTGGATTCCAGAATCTGCAGATGGTCAAGTCCCATATATAAAATGAGTAAATATGTGTACATAGACTACCCATATTTTCTTTTACACTTGGTATCATCTCTAGGTGACTTGTGCCTCCTAATACAATGTATGCATTAAGTAAAGAATTGTTAAGCTGTGTTGATTGAGAATAATGGTTAAGTCTGCACACAGAGCACTAAAATAAAACTGAACATTCTTGCTCTATATTTAATTGAGTCACAAATGTGCACCAATACAGGGGAACAACTGTATTTTATTAGTACACATAAGAACCATTAAGTGAACATATTTGCAATTAATAGGATTAATTAATTAAAACCAATCATGGTTGTGTATTGGTTATTTTCTCTCTTCACCAGACATGGCATTACACATACTACTGACCTGAGAAATCATCATCATTCAGTACATGAGTGATGTTAACACTATCACTAGAAGTATTAAGGACTTAGAAAATGCCTGTGCTGTTTGAATATGATGCTGTGTTATTATACACGGTTGAAGCAGTCTTTAGTTTTAACAGTTGAAACATAAATAATTGTTGCTGTAAGGTTATGTATTTAACTGAGAATAGTTTTTGTCTGTTTTCAGTTGGAAGTTTCTCTTACTAGATTTTTCCATTGTCCTTGACAAGAATAAGCCTAATTTCTCATTTTGTTTAATTACTGTATGAATTGTCTTTAATGAGTGTGCCACCTGCTGGTTCTCAGAAGACTGCAGTTTGGAGTCTTTCCAACTCTATAGTTGCCCTGATTCTGCCTTAAACGTGGAGGTGAAATCCCCGGAGAGAAAGCAGCTCTTTATAAATAAGACCATGTAGGGAATCTTGTAGTAGCCTTGATTTGATTTTGTGACAGTAAACTTGATGAAACATTGTGAATTATTAAGAAAAAATCATGAGAACGTCAAGATTCATTTCTAACTAGATGATCTGAAAAAAACTGTTTTGTAGTCTTGGTTTTGATTTCTCTCAGTGCTATTTTTCTGTTTCATACAATGAAAAGATCTTACATATCTTGATTTAAGAATTAATGGCTAAATTGATTTTTTTCCTCTTCTTCTTAGGACTATTAGTGTGATTGAGTATGCATGTTTCTTTTAGATCGTAGAGTCTTCAGCCCTAAGTGGAATGAATATACCTATCACACTTCCATTCTTAAGGCTCAGGGATCTTTGAGGAAGAGTGGGCAGAAAGATTTCAAGAGTGTAGTGGCTATTCCTGGTTGTCAACTTGACTATATCTAGAATGAACTACAATCCAGAATTCGAAGGCTCACCCATGATCCTAATCTGGAGGCTGAGAGATACAAGTTTCTCACCTGGATCTTGGCGTGGAGATCTTGACAGTGGCTATGAATCCCAGAAGATTTAGGACTGGGAGATCTCTGAGTTCAAGGTCATCCTGGGATGAAGCAAGTCCCAGATCCAGGCATGGTGGCATACACCTTTAATCTGGGCCACACTTTCTGCTGGAAACCTACATAAGGACATTGGAAGATTCACTCTCTCTTCTCTTCTCTTCTCTTCTCTTCTCTTCTCTTCTCTTCTCTTCTCTTCTCTTCTCTTCTCTGCTCTTCTCTTCTCTTCTCTTCTCTTCTCTTCTCTTCTCTTCTTTCTTTTTTTAAAAATTTTGAGACAGGGTTTCTCTATGTAGCCCGGGCTGTCCTGGAACTCACTCTGTAGACTAGGCTGGCCTCGAACTCAAAAATACGCCTACCTCTGCCTCCCAAGTGCTAGGATTAAAGGCCTGCACCATCACTGCCTGGCCCTCTCTCTTCTTTCCCTTCCTTGCCTTGTGGGGCTGAGCAACTGCTAGATACTTGGACTTCCATCCACAGCTGCTGCTGACCATTGTTGGAGAGTTGGACTATAGACTGTAAGTCATCAACAAATTCCCCTACTATATAGAGACTATCCATAAGTCTGTGACTCTAGAGAACCATGATTAATACAGAAGTTGGTGCTGGGAGTGGTTTTGAAAGAACAGAAGTATAAGGATGAATCTTTTAAGAATCTGGAGTTGGGTTAATAATTCACCAGCACCTTCAACTACTGAAACTTCTCCAGATTCTCTCTCTCCTGGGCTCGGAGAACGTTGAAGACATGTGATTGAAACTATATTTCAAACTTAAAAGAAGCTAATGCCTTTGATTATCTTGATGAATTAGGTGATTCAAAACTTTCTACAAGTTGGAGAAAAAAATTGGAAAATAATTTTGTTGGCTGGTTGCTCTGAGCATCTTGGGAATAAACGGTGAAGGAAAAGGAGTTATATGATAAAATCAAACGGCTCCAGATGCGAGTAAACAATCTAAAGAATCTTCTCTACAGCAGTTATAGAGCTCAAGTTGCAGAGAGTCAAACTGAAGCCCTCATTATAAGGTTGGCAGATTTACAGCGAAAATTCAAGTCTCAGCCTCAGAGGATGTCAGCAGTTAAAGTAAGGGCATTGGCAAAGTATGGGATCCTATAACTTGGGATGTGGATGTGTGGGAGGACCCTGTTGAAGCTGAGAATTGTGAATCTTCAGCTTCTCCAGGGTTTGCCCCACCTGAGGAAGTCGTACACTCAGCCCCACCCCTTGAAAAAATGTTTTTTTCACTTGAGGAA
The DNA here is from genome assembly GCF_947179515.1 of Apodemus sylvaticus. Lineage (NCBI taxonomy): Eukaryota > Metazoa > Chordata > Mammalia > Rodentia > Muridae > Apodemus > Apodemus sylvaticus. The sequence goes on along the minus strand of NC_067493.1, from coordinate 14,453,738 downwards.
ATTAATCTCTCAGAGTCTGATAAACCAGCAGTGACTTTCGCTGAAAATGCCAAACAAGACAATATTGGTGTTTCTCAAGGTCCACTGAAAGAGTTGGAAAGATGGCTCAGCAGTTAAGAGCTCAGACTGCTCTTCCAGAGGTCCTAAGTTCAAATCCCAGCAACTACACGGTAGCTCACAACCATCTGTAATGAGATGAGATGCCCTCTTCTGGTGTGTCTGAAAACAGCTACAGTGTACTTACATATAATAAATAAATAAATCTTAAAAAAGGTTTAAGAAAAAAACATTCTCTAAAAAGCTCTTCTTGTAAGTGGCCAGAGGTGACCTGTAAAGATGGTTCGCTGCTCTCTTGATCCAGAGAACCCCACAAAATCATGCAAATCAAGAGGTTCAAACCTTCCTGTTCACTTTAAGAACACTAGGGAAACTGCCCAGGTCATCAAGGATATGCATATCCGCAAAGCCACCAGGTATCTGAAGGATGTCATTTTAAAGGAGCAATGTGTGCTATTCTGGCCATATAATGGTGAAGCCAGTCGGTGTGCCCAGGCCAAACAGTGGGGCTGGACACAGGGACGGTGGCCAGAAAAGAGTGCTGAACTTTTGCTGCACATGCTTAAAAATGCAGAGAGTAATGCTGAACTTAAGGGTTTAGACATAGATTCTCTAGTCACTGAGCACATCCAGGTGAACAAGGCACCTAAGATGCGCCGACGAACCTACAGAGCTCACGGCCGGATTAACCCATACATGAGCTCCCCCTGCCACATTGAGATGATCCTCACTGAGAAGGAACAGATCGTTCCAAAGCCAGAAGAGGAGGTTGCACAGAAGAAAAAGATATCCCAGAAGAAACTGAAGAAACAAAAACTCATGGCACGGGAATAAGTTCAGCATAAAATAAATGCAGATAAAGTAAAAAAAAAAAAAAAAAAAAAAGAAGTCCGCCAATAGTTTCTTCTAGACCTATAACCAGACTCAAGGCAAAGCAGGCCCCTAGAGGGGAGATAGAAAGTGTAGTCCATGAGGAAATACGATATACTATTAAGGAGCTTAATGAGTTTGCTAATTCATTCAAGCAGAAGTCTGGGGAATATGTGTGGGAATGGATTTTAAGGGTGTGGGATAATGTGGAAAGAACATAAAATTAGAGCAGGCTGAGTTTATTGACATGAGCCCTCTGAGTGGAGATTCCAGGTTTAATATGGAAATTTGCTCAGTTAATTAAAAAAGGTGTCAGAAGTTTGTTTGAATGGTTGTTTATCAAAAGATGGCCTACTGAAAAGGAGTTGGAGATGCCTGATATCCCTTGGTTTAGGGTTGACAAAGGGATTTTTAAGGCTTAGGGAAATTGCAATGCTAGAATGGATACATTGTGTAAAACCTAATCCTCCACAGTGGGAAGGCCCAGAAGACATGCCTTTCACCAGTCCTGTAAGATACAAACTGGTGAGAGGGGCACCAGCACATTTGAAGAGTTTTGTTCTTGCCCTTTTCCTTGTGCCAGATCTTAGGGTTGGGATGCTGCCGCTCAATTAGATGAATTGAATTCAATGGGTTTAATTGGTCCAGGTGGCAGCATTGAATCACCAGAGACAAGGCAATCGTAGTTATTATAATGGACGGTGTAGACAAAGCAATGTTTATGATGACATACCCTGTAATGGTCAACACAGGAGAGGTGAAATTTACAATGGCATGACTTGTTTGGACCTTTGGTACTGATTAATCAATCATGGTATTTTCAGATATGAAATAGATAGGAAGCCTACTGCATATCTGCTGATCTGTATAAGCAGAAAAATTCTCAAACAAATGAAAGAAAGGCTACATTGGATTGTGACAAAAGGCAATCTCGGCCAGTGAATCAATTTCCAGCCTTGAGCCAGTTTACAGACCCAGAGCCCCTTGAATGAAGGGGTGGCTGGGTTCCCCGAGGAAGGATCTTGATAAGACACCTAAAAGTTTTGCTGTAGCCTTTCTCCAGTTCTTCCCCAGAGGGACCTACAGCCTTTTACAAGGGTAACTGTACACTGGGGGAAAGGAAATAATCAGACTTTCCGGGGTCTATTGGAGTTGACACTAATCCCAGGAGATCCCAAGAAACATTGAGGCCCTCCAATTAGAGTAGGGGCTTATGGAGGACAGGTGATTAATGGAGTTTTGACTGATGTCTGACTCAGTAGGTCCCCGAATAGTCACCTCAATAATGAACAGTCCCTGGAGGAATTACAGCTTCCCTGGCCTGCTGTAAGTGGCAAGGAGTAAGGAGTCACATCTCTCCCTTGCCCATGTCACCACACAGTAGACAGGTGGTGGGGTTAGCTCTCCTGTTCTCATTGCCCAGGTGAGTGGTGACAGCAATTTTGCACAGCCCTCAGACATGTCATGTCCTCAGACATGTCCTTGGGCGGCAGCCCAGAGCAGGGATATGTGCCTGACCTTTGGTGGTAACAGACCCACCCTACTGCTGCAGGGCCACAGACCCTGGTGGTCCGCCTCACTGCCCTAGAGTCTCGACTCCTACCTCGCTTCATTGTGCCCACATCCTTCTGTTTCTTTCTCTTTCATTTCTCTACCACCACTTACTTGCTCCTCTTAGTAGTATCCAGGGTTTCTGAGTGATCTTAGGAGTGCTATGCCCCACCCAAGCGAGCTATTGCAAGGGTCGTCTGTCTCAGGCTTACTCCTGCCCAGGCCTGTAGTCTCAGGCAGAGTTCTTTTAGTCTACGGGTTGCTCCTTGTCTTGGGAGCCCATCAGGTTCCCTGGCATCAGATTGGTGGTCATCTCACGCTCACTTTTTTCAGGGACTCTTACGCTACTAATCATTCAGATGTTCATAGGTCAGAACACGAGTGTAGACACAGCCCCTCTTTTCTCTGCCACCTACTAACCCACATGTGACACAGCAGCCTCACGGGGTGGGGTAGGGAGCAGGTCACATCTGACTCTCTTTTTTTTTTTTGTAAATGCTGGGGATCAAACTCAGGTCTTCATGCTTATGTCACAAGCACTTTAACTGCCTGGCATATTTCCTCAACTTTCCATTCATTTCTTTTTTCCTTTATTTTATGTGTAGGGGTGTTTTTGCCTGAATGTTTGTCTTGTACCACATATATGCAGTGACTGCTGAGGCCAGAAACAGGTAGTGGATCCTTTGGAATGTGAGTTAGAGACAGTCGTGAGCCTTCATGTGGGTGTTGGGCATTAAACCCAGAAGAGCTCGGTGTTCTTTAGTGCTGAACCTTTTCTCTGTCCCTTGAATCACATTTTAATAAATAAAGCATAGCATAAGCAGTAGATATTATCAAAATATTGTATTTATTTGTCTTTTCTATAAAACTTTAGAATGAAGCTTTAGACCTATAAAATAGAGTTACCCTTTAGGATTTAGGACTTAATTTTCCTCAAGATATGGTGCTTTTTTTCCCTACCATCTCTGTTATAAGCAGGGCATACATTTTATACATTTTCTATATTTGCTCATCTTTATACTGGGGTATGTGTGTTCACCTGTGTGCTCCTCATGAAGCCAGAAGCTTATGTTGGCCCTTTACCTCCATTGTTCTTATTGAATCTAGGCCAGGTGTCTGGCCAGCCAGCCCCTGGATCTGTGTGTCCTTCTTCCCAGTGCTGGATGACAGGCTCGGGCCAGCACACCCAGCCTTTCATGGAGGTGCTAGGGAAGTGCGGCTCATTTCGCATGTTCCTGCACTTACGTTCCTGACTTTGAAACCATCGATTTAGTGCTCACTGTTGTATATGTAGTGTATATGATGGTGCGGCATAGCATATTTCACCAAATAAATTCTCAGTTAACACTTAATTAGGTGGATTTTCAGGAACAAATGCTTTGAATTTTATAGTTTTTCCTGTTTTTTCTATTAGATACTTTTTAACTCTTTGGGTCTGTGTATGTAAGCCATTGCCTGAATTCCTTTCCTTATCACTGTTTCCTAATTGGGCTCAGTGGTTCTCAACCTGTGAATTGCAATTCTCTCACAGGATTTGCCTAAGACCATTGAAAACACAGATATTTACATTACGGTTCACAACAGTAGCAAGGTTAGTTATGAAATAGCACAAAAATAGATTTATGGTTGTGGGGAAGTTCACCACAGCATGAGGAGCGGCAGTAAAGGGCTGAGCATTGGGAAGGTTGAGCACTCCTGGTTTTTTCCCCTCTGTAGCCTGTACTGCATTGCAGCTATATTTTCATACAGTACTACCCCCACCTTTAATGTCAAATTCTGAACCTGTGTTGCAGACTGGATATTTCTCAAAATCGTTGTTATTCATCCAGCAAGTACTTTCTGAGTACCTACTACTAATACTCTGACTGTCCTTGTCTTAGGAAGTTTATGGTCTAGTAGAGGTAGAAGAATAGTGAGTACAATATGATAAGTGTTATTTAAATAGGCTTAGAATGTGGGGGAGGAGCCCTCTGGTAGGTGGAAGTCAGGGAGACTGAACATGCACATTTAATGACTTTCAGGTTCATGGTAAGTACCTGCCCCTCTGAGGGATAGCCTGTGTGTGTTCACCATGTTTAACTGCCTGCTCAGACCTGCCCCGTTGTTGGCTCTTACTTTTTCTTTTTAGCTTCCTTTTCTTTCAGCTACATTTTGTGTGCATCACTCCTGCCTTAAGTGACAAAGTCTGAACCTTGCCAGTATTTCCTCTTGTTGTTTATACCACTGCCCTTCATCTTCCTACCTTTATGGAACTGCTCTTTTTAAATCTCCTTCCCAGGCTTCCTGTTTGCTGCTTCTATTTCTATGGATTCAGAGTCTACCATGGCTTGGTTGTTATGTGTTTCTCTTGGTAGACTCTTGAGGTCCATTTTATTCATCTCCCCCATAGTTACTGCTGAGATGTGTGCAAGAAATAGGTACACAGTAACTTGACTACACATTCTGTGCTGTTTACACTTGATCAGCGCATCCATGCTGACTCTTTGGTTGTGAAGTCTGCTTCATTTAGGAGTGCTTCCTGAGAGGGACTTGTTCTAGGCTTTGAAGAATCTGGTGTTTGTTTAAAGGAGCACACCCATGAGCTTGGGTCCTGGCACACAGTGCGTACTCCCTCAGCACAGTCTTCTGCATTTGGCTTTGATAGCTGGATTACTAATGTACCCAGGATTCATTTAATGTTTGTGTGAAATAAGGCAACAGCAGTACTTCTTGCTCCATCTTACCTGACTGATGCTGTCTTGTTCTGTCACTGTGTTCATGTCAGGTTCATGCTTATGAGTCTGCTCTTAGACCATTGTATGTTCCACTGGGTTGCTTTCCCTCACCAGTACCACGTTCTCTTAAGTCACTTTAGCTTTGTATTGGGTTTTAGTATTTGCTAGAACCAAGTCCATTCACTGTTTTTGATTCATTTAATGACTTGTTATTTGGGGATACACACACACACACACACACACACACACACATTTTTCAAATTTCTTTTCTTTCTTTTTGCCTCTGCCTCTGTTTTCTCTGTCTCTCTCTGTGATGGTTTGTGTATGCTTGGCCCAGGGAGTGTCATGATTAGAAGGTGTGGCCCTGTTGGAATATGTGTGTCACTGTGGGTGTGGGCTATAAGATCTTCACCCTAGCTGCCTAGAAGTCAGTTTTCCACTAGTACCCTTCAGATGAAGATGTAGAATCTTCAGCTCCTCCTATACCATGCCTTCCTGGATGTTTCCACATTCCTGCCTTGATGATTGTAGACTGAACCTCTGAACCTGTAAGCTTGTCCCAATTAAATGTCCTTATAAAGAGTTGCCTTGGTCATGGTGTCTGTTCACAACAGTAAAACCCTGACTAAGGCACTCTCCCTCTCCCTCTCCTTCCCTTCTAGTCTTTCCTGTACTACCACTTCTCCATATTCTCCTTTGTCCCTTTCCTGTCTCCTTTCTGGTTTTGCTCTTTTCATATTTTATTTAATTTTTAAAAATTAAAATGATTAAATTATTTCTTCCTTTCCCTCCCACCTCCTGTGTGACCCCCTCCCCCACAGCCTCTACCCCTCCTCTCTCTTGAAATTATGGTCTCATTTTATTGTTATTGCTATACACACAGACACCTAAATATATGACTTCTGGGTTTCTTTTGTTTTTTAATACAAAGCCTCATGAGTAGCTCAGTAGCCAGGAAATTGTTACTTATCAGACCAACCTTGAACTCCAGGTGTGTCTCTAGAATTACAGGTATGCACCATCATGCCCAGCTGTCATGTCTCTGCCACCACCCCAAGTCTTCTTGATTGAACCCCAGGCTCCATCATTGAGCTCATCCTCACTTCAGAACCAAAGCTTGGTTTGATGATCACATTGAGTCTCTAGTCTGCAGGGAGATGCAGTTTTATATTTCAGACTGCAGTATTTTTTGAATATATAGAGTTTTCATAATTTTTCTCAGGCTTCATCAAAAGTGTATTTTTCTATTGTGTTTTTCTGTGAAAATTTTGTTTTAAAACTTATTTGTTGTTTCTGTGACTAAAGAAACACTTGAAAAACTTTTTACACTTGAAAAACTTTATTTTGGGATAATTATAAACAATGTCTCAGAAATAGTATTTTGGGACATATCACCTCTCTGCTCCTCTGCACACTTGTGTACTTAGAGCAAACCCAAGAAGACATGGATGGGTACAGCACTAGGTGGTAGATTTTACATAACATACTCTTGAATTTTTTTGTTTTGTTTTTGTTTTTTCGAGACAGGGTTCATTTGTATGCCCCTGGCTGCCCTGGAAAATTCGTTCTGTTGACCAGCCTGGCCTTAAACTACAGAGATTCACCTGCCTCTCTCTCCTGAGTGCTGGGATTAAAGGTGTGCACGACCACCCAGTGCATTTTATGTTTTTAATTTATGTGCACCACTACCACCCAGTGAATTTTTAGCTTTAAATTCATGTGTTTTTGCCTGCATTATGTGCATCACTATGTGCCTAGTGCCTGCAGAGACCAGAAAAGGACATCAGAGCTCCTGGAATTGGAGTTAAAAACAGTTGTGAAGTGCTGTGTGGGTGCTAGGAATTGAACCTGCCTTCTCTGGAAGAGCAGCCAGTGCTCTTAACTTCTGAGCTATCTCTTCAGTTCTCTTCTTCTTGAGTTTTTGCTGGACATTGTATCCAGTATCTGTGTAGTTCTGTGTGGCTGGACCCTGAAGAACAGTGGTTTTCAACCTTTCTAATGCTGCAACCATTTAATACAGTTCTGGTTGTAGTGATTCCCAACCATAAAGTTATTTTTGTGCGACTTCAGAACTGATTTTACTAAGGTTATGAATCATAATGTTAATATCTGTGTTTCTCATGGTCTTAGGCGACCCTTGTGAAAGGGTGTTAGAGCCTCAAAAGGGCTGCAACTCACAGGTTGATAACCACTGCTTTAGTTTCAAGCACAGACAACTGCAGTGAGGAGAGTTGCCTTCTGCTCCCTTACTCCTCTACCCACCTTTGTTTCCTTAAACCTCTTCACCGGCTTCCTACTTGTAGGTTCTTATCAGTTTGAGGCAGTTAATTAAATAAGGAAATCATAGCATGTATAACCCTTTGAGCCTGACTCTTTTGTGCATAGTGACTGTTAGGAATGCTCTCAGGCTGGGTGGTGGTGGTGCACACCTGTAATCCCAGCACTCTGGGAGGCAGAGGCAGGTGAATTTCTGAGTTCGAGGCCAGCCTGGTCTACAGAGTGAGTTCCAGGACAGCCAGGGCTATACAGAGAAACCCTGTCTCGAAAAAACCAAATCAAAAAAAAAAAAAAAAAAAAAGGAATGCTTTCAGTAAGTTTAAGTTTTTATTTTTCTTAGAAAACATCTGATTTATGGCTCTGTGGATTAAATACTTGTTTTTTTTCACTTTAATAAGAAAGGGCCAGAATTATTTTTACTGCTTTTATGCAACCAGTCATATCTGACAACTAGTTTTTTCACACTCTTGTCTACATTAGTGTCATTTTATTCCAGGCATTTATATGGTACATATGAGACCTTGAAGTTTAGTTTGTCTCTTACAGACAGTACTGCTGAATCTTTTCATGTACTTACCTGTCACTGTGTACTCGCAAAACATCTCTTCATTTCTTTATGATTGTATTTTATATATCAGAGTTCTACAAGTCACCTATCAGATCGGTGTTTTACAGATATTTCCTAACTTGACTACTATTTTAACATTGTAGAGGTTTCTCTGTATGGTTTAGAATTTTTTATATAAGCATGTACTCTGGGATTTTGTGTTTGATATACTTAAGTTAATTAATGCTAGTGCTAATGTACATTATTGTTTGAAGCAGTGGTTGATTGACTCCATAGTTGTGTTACTATACATACCAGTTTACTTATCTATGGTTGATAGATACTTGTGTTTGTTGTGAATGCTTGAATATATGCCTAATACTTGACATGTGTGCTTGTTTCTGTTGATCACATACAAAGAAGTGGGCCCTGGAGCCCTATACTCGCGCGCGCGAGCGCACACACACACACCCTCGTGCATGCACAGATGACGTTAATTAAATATATAATATATATTAAGTGATATTTAGATGATAAGCTTTTTTTTTTTTGCTTGGTTTTCTAAGAAATATTTTTCTAATATTTTACTTATAAACCTCTATCTACATTTTAAAAATCCCACACAAATTTGACTATTTGGCACTGGCTGGCCTAAAATTCACAAGAGATCTGCCCGCCTCTGCTTCCTTTATATTATCCTTCACTTCATTTAGTGTGCTAAACAATGCTCTGAGAGCACTCACTGTCATCAGATTTTCTTTGGCTAGTTTGTCCTTATCTGACCTTTTTTTTTTTTTTTTTTAAGATTTATTTATTTATTATATGTAAGTACACTGTAGTTGTCTTCAGACGACTTCAGACCACCAGAAGAGGGCATCAGATCTCGTTCCAGATGGTTGTGAGCCTCCATGTGGTTGCTGGGATTTGAGGTCAGGAAGAGCAGTCAGTGCTCTTAACCGCTGAGCCATCTCTCCAGCCCCTCTCACCTGTTCTTGAAAATCACATTCTTTAGATTTAAACTGTAGGTTTGCATATTGAAGACAAAATTGTATTGTGTCCTGGCTTATTTGTTGCTTCTTAGAAATCAAGTATTTGTTTTCAAATGCTCTTCTTTTCAAGGGACTGGATTGATTTTGAGATTTTGATTTTGTTTTAAAAATGTTTGAAATTGAATTATCCCTGTTACTTTGAATTTATTGTCTTTGGTTTCTTGAATCTGTGGATTGCTGTCTTAGTATACTTTTTGCATCTGTGTGGCCTGCTCACTCTTCTGTGGGTTATCAGATAGACTTCCTTCCTTGAGTATTTGGTTCTGTTTCTCTGGCTGTGTCTTGGATGATTTCTTTTGTATTAATTTCAATATTTACTATATGCAAATGAACTTGTCTCTTGGACTTCTATTTATTTACAGCTGTTTGCATGTCCAACAGTTTGGTTTTCATAATTATTCTTTACAGATTTTCAGATTTGGCTTTTAAGTTTTTGATGGGTACAGATATTCTGTCCCTTTTGTCGTGTCAGCACTGAAACTGAATACTGTTTTTTGTCAGCGTTGGCAGATCAAGTAAGAGAGAAGATGGATAGAATGTTGTAGCGTTTGATTTAATTCTCTGGGGCCTTGGGTTTTTTCTCTAGATTTTTTTTTTGTCTGAATCATTTATGACACTTTATTTTTTTTTTATTAAATAAGTATATTTGTGTTAATTCTTTGATTTCATACAGCTTCTTTTGTTTTTTGTTTGTTTGTTTGTTTTTTGGTTTTTTAGATTTGCTTTCTTTTTTTTTTTTTTTTTTTTGGAGACAGGATTTCTCTGTATAGCCCTGGCTGTCCTGGAACTCACTCTGTAGACCAGGCTGGTCTTGAACTCAGAAATCCGCCTGCCTCTGCCTCTCAGAGAGCTGGGATTACAGGCCTGCGCCACCACCACCCAGCTCAGCTTCTTTTGATTGTATTTACCCCCTGTTCCTGCCCCTACTTTGTACATTTATTTATTCATTTATTTATTGTGTTTGTTTTGTTGGGGAGACTTATTGTAAATTACACAGCTTGTTACTAATAGAAAAAATATAAATTTGTTTCCCTCACTGATTTTGGGAACAATGTTCAGTAGAATACTTTTCAGTAGATGACCAAATTACTGTAAATGATGAGGCAGTTACAGATGTTAAGTAACATCTTGTCTATGACGTTCATTATGGAACACGCTGGCTTTTAGTTTGTACCTGATGGTTTTCTTGCTTTAGGGGTACAGACGTCTCCATCATGGCTCATTCAAAGACAAGGACCAACGATGGGAAAATCACTTACCCTCCTGGTGTCAAGGAAATCTCGGATAAAATCTCTAAAGAGGAGATGGTGAGGCGGTTAAAGGTGAGTGAGCAGCTGGGAAATGTGTGTGGGCCTTTCCTGCAGGAGTCTTCAGAGGGCCTGGGCCTTGTTTGTTAGCGGTTTTATTTTATACTGTCTGTTACCAAGTCATTTGCTCTTTCTTCCTATTTGAGCCTACTGCCCCTCCTTCAGAAAGGAAGTGTGAAGTATTTATAGTACTCCTTGGCTATAGGTGACCTTCTGGTAGGTTAATTTTAGGGTAAGAGAGGGTGACTGTTAACGTCTGTCTCTGCTTCTGGCACACTGTAACAAGCCAAGATGGACAGTAAACCTTACAGGAGGCATGCTCCATGACAAGGGTCTCTTTAGAGTGTGTGGTAAATGTTTAACCTTTTCTTCAGGGCATTAATGGTTTCTGTGACTGTTACAGTGTTTAAAGTAGCATTAACAGTTGCTTTGGATCATCCTTCTATTTGAGCAAATTTTTCCTTCTGTGTGTGTGTTAACTAGACATTTGTAATATAATATTCATTTCTTTCAACTGATACAAAACATTTTGTATATTAAAAATTATACTTAGTAGTGGGTCACATGTATTATTTCAACATGTGCTTTTTTAATGTTTACTGATCTGTTATGTGATTGTTGGTGTTGGGAAAACTTGTCTTCATTACTAAAGTCCAGGAGCCTTACAGAACAGTAATATGTAAGGTTGTGGTGTCATGTGTAAGTGATGCTAACACTACGGCAAACCACTTACACTCTGGATATTGTTTACTTTTACATAGCTTTTAGAGTTCAGTTTGACTAGGAACTTGTGTCCGTCTATTCAGGAGAGCAAGCACAACTTTTTATGTACGTATGATGTATTTACTTTTCTATGTATTTACATTTTCTTGATTAACTAATACATTTATTGCCTCAGGTTTATCCCAGAAATAATGGGTTATAATATCTATCATGCTTATGAAAAAAGTTCTATGAAGATAGAGCATACACATACAAGCTGATTAACACTTAGTAACTTTTACGCATATTATTTTCTTATGTATATTTAAAATTAGAGGCCTCATCTGAATCACAATTGAGGACTCTTCATACCCTGACTTAAGGCAAGTCTTGCGGTGTAGCTTGGGCTGCTCCAGAACTCTATATGTAGCCCATGCTGGCCTTGTATTTATAATCCTGCCTAAGCCTTCTGAATACTGGGATTAGTGATAATTTTAGTGAGATTTACAGTACTCTTTGAATACACAATAGTGAAAAATTGCTGTTATCTGGGTTTGGAGCAGATTCGATTGTTTCATTGTCTTCACATTCAGTGTTGTGTAGTGTGCTTCTATTACTGTCAGATGCTTATATCTTGTAGGAAGTTGCCTAGTACACATTTTTATCATTTTCTTTATTTACACCTAGTAATGATTTATAGCATACTCCTCAGAAAAAGGGAAAGTAAGTTTAGTTTGAGGTGATAATACTTTTTGCTATTTAAAAATAGTCATATAAGTTTTATGAATTATGACAATTTGTTAACATAGAAGTTACTATTTTTATATAATTTCTGGGTTTTCCTATAACATTTTGTTCAAAATGTACTTCATTTCCCACTCTTGTATAAAGACTTATAAGGAAAAAGAATTAGTTCTGTGGACCTGTGTCTTTGTTTGCCCTGTGTCTTTTCACAAGCACAAAGGTGCTGGGATCGGATGGTTTGAGAGTATTGCAGATGAAGTGTTAGGACAACAGCTCGAGATTTGGGTCCTCTGTCACCTTGTGTTGGTTCTATTGGGTGTGGCATGAGACATGGCAGAGCAGAGTGGTTGCGCTATGAACAGCATTGTCTCCCATGGCTGCTCTGTGTGTTAAGAGGGAGTAAAGTATTTCTTACTCAGAGGTCCAGGCCCCCAGGAAGTCAGAACCCCAGGCTGTGATGCCCAGTGGCCTGCTCAGCACTAGAATGTGCAGCACCACCTAGTGGAGACTGAATGCTCACCTTTGCCAGTGAGATTGCAATGTCATGTGCTTTCAGGTTCAGCAGTTTTCTTAATTCTCGTTTGAATGAGGAATAGTACGGATCATTTTGTTAAATTTTATTTGAAATAAGGATAGGATAGCTGGAGATAGTCATTTCTACTAATACTAAACTTAGAGAAAACTTCATAGAGTTTAAACTTTATAATTTTGTTTTGCATCCCCCTTTTATAAAAATAATTGTGAAGACATCTGTTTCTTGCAACCTGTTTCTGCTTCACACATACCTGGATTATCTCATTGAACCAGTGAGATGTCCATATCATATTTTCTTTTACTATGGCCCGAATATGCATTTTTCTTTAAGAATACATCTTTGATATCCTTTTTATTTTATTTTATTTTTACGAGACAGGGTTTCTCAGTGTAGCCCTGGCTGTCCTGGAACTCACTTTGTAGACCAGGCTGACCTCAAACTCAGAAATCCGCCTGCCTCTGCCTCCCAAGTGCTGGGATTAAATGCATGCGCCACCACTACCTGGCTCCTTTGACATCCTTTAAAAAATAGATTTAATTTAATTTTTTTTTTAAGATTTATTTATGTATGTGAACACATTGTGCCTATTTTCAGACACACCAGAAGAGGGCATCCTATCCCATCACTGATGGTTGTAAACCACCATGTGGTTGCTGGGCTTTGAACTCAAGACCCCTGAAAGAGCAGTCAGTGCTTTTAACTGCTGAGCCATCTCTCCAGCCCTTAATTTTATTTCTTAATTATGTCTCTTTGCTGGGTATGAGTACATGCAGATACATGTCCACAGAGGACAGAGGGACAGCATTGGATCCTCAGGCTCTGGACTTCTAGGTGATTGTGAGCCACCTGATATGGGTGCTGACAACTGAGCTTGGGACGTCAGGATGAAAAGCACATGCTCTGAATACTGAGCCATCTCTCTGCCCCAGCATTTTTTCTTGAATCTGCTTGTATAGTCTTTTGGGGAGACTGAGATAGAAAAATCACATCTGGAGTGGTTTAATGGCTAATGATATATTGTTGCTATGACAGAAAGAGTTTAATAAAGGAGAGTTTATTTTGGGCTCACAGGGAAGGTCTGGTAAACAGGAATGTGAGGCAGTTGGTCACAAAGCAGAGAAATGAATACAGCTCCACACTACTGTCCTTTTCATTCATTCAGGAACCCAAGCCACCCATATTCAGTAGTGGATCTTATGTCTTCAGGCAAGCTTTCTGGAAACAGTCCATGACACTTCCAGAGATATGTTTCCATGTGATTCTAAATCCATTCAGGTTGATAGTGAAGATTACCGGTAACAGATAGAAACTTAACTTTTCATACTAGGGTTTTCTTTAGGACTAGATCTATTAGAAAAAAAGAAAAGATGTGCTGTTTAAGTTTTATAGTATTTTTATAGTGAGACAGAAAGTTTCCACAGATAGACTGAGTAATGACTGGTGTATAGGGTGAATTCTAAACTAAGTCTGGTTGGAGGATATGTAGATAAATGACAAATATTTCCTTTACTTTAAACTAGTGATTCTCAATATGTGGGTTGTGACTCCTCTGAGAATCAAACAGTCCATTGAAGGGGCCACTTAAGACCATTGGAAAACATGGATATTTGCATTATAGTTCATGACAGTAGCAAATTATAGTTATGAAGTGGCAACAGAAATAATTTTATCATTGGAGGTCAACACAACTTAAGGAAGCCGTTGAGAACCACTGCTTTAAACATTAAGCATTAATGAGGTTTTTGAGTTGGAGTTTTGCTTTGTAGCCCAAACTAGACTTGAGACCATGATCCTTCTGCCTGTTCTTTTGGTGTTGGTATTACAGGCATCTGCTGCCATACCTGGTTAAAAATGTTTTAGTTATATTTTGAAAATTGTTTACTGTCCATATGTAAAAGGATCTCATTCTGTGTTTTTCTGATGAAAGTATATTTATTTTGAGTGAACTTTTGTAAGTACTGTAGCTTTTTATCTGACCTGACTGTTTACATCAAACATCTGACTATTTGATAATCTTTGTTTGTGTATAGATGGTTGTAAAAACTTTCATGGATATGGACCAGGACTCTGAAGAGGAAAAGGAACTTTATCTAAACCTAGCTTTACATCTTGCTTCTGACTTCTTCCTCAAGCATCCTGATAAAGATGTTCGCTTACTGGTAGCTTGCTGCCTTGCCGATATTTTCAGGATTTATGCTCCTGAGGCTCCTTATACGTCTCCTGATAAACTGAAGGCAAGTATTGACAGGAAGCACTACCACATCGACTAAATTCAGTGAAATATTTAAGAATTTCTTTGAATTCTGTCATATTGCCTGGATCAATCTTTTATTAAACTTGTTTCTGTGAAAGTTACTTTTGAAATACAATTTCTGACACCCCCCCTCCCCAGAGTAAGCAGATTAAGGGACACACACACACACACACACCTGCTCTTACCTCCAAAGGAATGAATATTTATTTTGGAGCCAAATATGAATGACCATGGCCCAAGAGATTTAGATTACATTATCCAAAGTACTAAGTTCTTTCTCTGCGTGGTAAAAGTTTCATGAGTCTTTTATAGTAATAGAATAGTAGAAAGATATTAAAATATCTCTTTTATCTTTACATGCGTGAAAACACTGGATTACAGTGGTGTGGAGAAGTCCCTGTTACTGGCCAATGGCATAGAGTCTTTGTCTTAGTGGAAGTTTATATTCTGTTCATATATTCCAGAAGGCATGAGGGTATTAGGTCACAGAGGTCTGGACATGAATGGTTGTGAGGGGGCTAAAGAGAGCCCAGGATGGTTTGTCTGTAGACTTGCAACATGCAGCATGCCACAACAGAAGTTCTGTGAGGTCAGTCACCTTGTAGGATCTCTAGAATCAGCTCTTAAGGCTCTTTTTCTGGTAGCGTGAGCTCATGTAATGAATGCTGTACTTTTCATGTTATGTCACCATGATGCTATTTGTTTTTCATGATGATTTTGGGATACTCTTTTTCCTTTTGAAAATTGTTAATGAAGACCATAGTCATTGTTTAAAAGATAGCACTTACTAGGAACCTGAATAAGATACCAAATGACTGTGTGACAAGTCAGATAGTAAATGATTTTGGAAACTAATGGTCAGAAAGTGACTTTCCTTAGGAAGGTTTTTCATCCACAGAAAGAAAAAATAGCAGATGGTTTGTTTCAGTCAAGATATGTTAGTTATTTGTATTGAAAGCAACAACCCTCAAATCAGGGTCTTGGACTCCATAATTTATTCTTGATAGTTGGAATGAAGAACTTGCTTCCTTGACCACCTCTTCCAACTCTGTAAAATTTGAATCAAGTGTCAGACTTAAAGTAGGTCATGTGAGCTGCTGATTCCTTCTCTCCTAGATACCTTGCTATGGAAGTAGGTTAGGGAATGGTGCATTTGCTGCAGGCCAAGGCTCTTCCTTACCACATGCTCTGCTGTCATTCTCTCAACAAGAAGTAGAAAGATGACTACTGTGCAACTCACGTGCCTCTTTTGTGGACTTCTCAGTTTGTATGAACAGTGACCTAGCTCAGGGCTTAGATCAATGACAAAGCATCCTGAAAGAAGGATACAGATGTGTTTCCTATGTTAGGAGAGTTATGAGATGAGTACACAATCAATGAGATTAAACGTCTGTATGGATTAGCTGAAACATTAAAAAGGTCTGTCAGTCTGTTTCTCTGTCTCTAGAATCACTCTTTTGTCTCATTTTATATACTCTTCCCTTTTTGTGTTGGGGATAGGACTTAAGAATCACTGTGCTTTAAGTGTTTATGAGATCATTTTTCTTCTGATTAGCTCCAAGTTCCATTTCTTTTTTCTTTTTGTTTTCAATACTGCCACATCTGTCATTATTATGTGTTTAAAAATTGTCAGTCTCCGTTCTTACCTTTTGGTCTATTTTTTACTGGCATGAGCAAACCCTTATTGGACATTTGGCTTATTAGGAGATTGAGAGTGAATTGACAACCATTCCCAGCTGTGACGGAGCTGGCAGGCCATGTCTTTAGGTGGTAGAGGGAGGGCTTACTCACGGGGTTATCCTCTGCTGTGCTGCTGTCAGAGCAGCCAGTTAAAGGTTATACATTTGTAATGCTTCATTTGTTTTTACGTGCATTAGAATTTTACCTGCATGTGTGCTGTGTAAGAGTGTTGAATGCCCTGGAACTGGAGTTACAGACAGGTGTTGAGCGGGTTGTGGGTGCTGGGAATTGAACCCCGGTCCTCTGGAAGCACACTGAGCCATCCCGCTAGCCCCAGGAATGTGCTTTTACAGTACTTAAAATATTACTGATTAAAAGCATTCATTTGCATATAATATTTTTGCTTTTTAAAGTGTACATTATTTTGGTTATCAAAGAACATTTTTCTTATTGGTAATAAAATATCTTTGGGGAATTAGCTTTTACAATTTTAAGTCTTTTTACAGTTTTCAAAAACATTTGAAACCTAAGAAAATTTGACTGCTATGATTTTTTATTTTTTGTCTGTCTTTAAAAACCCAGGTAGGTACAAAGGGAAATACTAAAAAACAAAACAAAACAAACTAAAAAGAGAGCTAGCGCTAGATAGAGAAGTGACCCAGGGAGGCCAGTGTCACAGTGTACTGACGCTAAGGAACAGGGGGGCCAGTGTCGCAGTGTACTGACGCTAAGGGACAGGGAGGCCAGTGTCACAGTGTACTGACGCAAAGGGACAGGGGGGCCAGTGTCACAGTGTACTGACGCTAAGGGACAGGGGGGCCAGTGTCACAGTGTACTGACGCTAAGGGACAGGGGGGCCAGTGTCACAGTGTACTGACGCTAAGGGACGGGGGGCCAGTGTCACAGTATACTGACGCTAAGGGACAGGGGGGCCAGTGTCACAGTGTACTGACGCTAAGGGACAGGGGGGCCAGTGTCACAGTGTACTGACGCTAAGGGACAGGGGGGCCAGTGTCGCAGTGTACTGACGCTAAGGGACAGGGGGGCCAGTGTCGCAGTGTACTGACGCTAAGGGACAGGGGGGCCAGTGTCGCAGTGTACTGACGCTAAGGGACAGGGGGGCCAGTGTCACAGTGTACTGACGCTAAGGGACAGGGGGGCCAGTGTCACAGTGTACTGACGCTAAGGGACAGGGAGGCCAGTGTCACAGTGTACTGATGCTAAGGGACAGGGGGGCCAGTGTCACAGTGTACTGACGCTAAGGGACCGGGGGCCAGTGTCACAGTGTACTGACGCTAAGGGACAGGGGGGCCAGTGTCACAGTGTACTGACGCTAAGGGACAGGGGGGCCAGTGTCGCAGTGTACTGACGCTAAGGGACAGGGGGACCAGTGTCGCAGTGTACTGACGCTAAGGGACAGGGGGGCCAGTGTCGCAGTGTACTGACGCTAAGGGACAGGGGGGCCAATGTCGCAGTGTACTGACGCTAAGGGACGGGGGGCCAGTGTCAAGGGACAGGGAGGCCAGTATCGCAGTGTACTGACACTAAGGAACAGGGGGGCCAGTGTCACAGTGTACTGACGCTAAGGAACGGGGGGGGGGGGGGGGGGGGCAGTGTCGCAGTGTACTGACGCTAAGGGACAGGGAGGCCAGTGTCATAGTGTACTGATGCTAAGGAACAGGGAGGCCAGTGTCACAGTGTACTGCCGCTAAGGAACAGGGAGGCTGTTGCCTTTCTCTTCCTCAGATAGGTAAGCTTCTAGTGTGTTGGGTTGTTATCGGGTGATTTTGTTTTGGGATTTTATGTTTCTCAAAAAAACAAATGTTTTTTTTTCTGCCTAATTGTTGTGTTGTTTCACGTGTTGTGCTCTTTCAAGGGAGTTCTCAGCTGTCAGTCACTGTTATTTAAATAATGGCGTGGATTTTATTTGACACGCTTTTCAAGCTTGTTTATTTGTTGTATGATGAACATTATTTTTTGTACACTGACACTATCCCCTTCCCCTCCCTCAATGTATGTACGTATGTATGTATGTATGTATGTATGTGTGTATAATGCTTTCCTTTAAAGAATAATAATGTATCATGTTTTTCATGTGTTGTATTCATTTGTAAGATAACAGCATCTTTTTGTTGTTGTTTTCGAGACAGGGTTTCTGTGTAGCCCTGGCTGTCCTGGAACTCACTCTGTAGACCAGGCTGGCCTCAACAGAGGTCCTACTCAACAGAGGTCCACCTGCCTCTGCCTCCTGAGTACTGGGATTGAAGGTGTACGCCTGGCTAATCAGGATCTTTATGTAAAGTTGTACTGTAAAAAAAATTCTGCCCTTCATTTCGTTCTTTACAGTTTATTCTTCCATGTTTACAAAGTTGGTGAATAAGTTGTAGCTATAAGTTGTAGTACTAGTGCCATATATATTTCCTTTTAGCGTTCACAATCTAAGCAAAACTTTATTTTTTACAGGATATATTTATGTTTATAACAAGGCAATTAAAGGGACTAGAAGATACAAAGAGCCCTCAATTCAATAGGTATTTTTATTTACTTGAGGTAAGGAATACATTATTACTTGAGATGAGTTTTTTGTTCTTGTATATTTTTAGCAACTAATATATTTGCCTTTCCCTACTTTTCTTCTTTCTTTTAGAACATTGCATGGGTTAAATCATATAACATATGCTTTGAGTTAGAAGATAGCAATGAAATCTTTACTCAACTATACAGAACATTATTCTCAGTTATAAAGTAAGTTGATTTTTAAATAAGTAACACTTCTTTTTAATTGTAAAGCTTTTCTGTTTACTGTGAATCCACATAAAATGTTACAAATATTGCCTTAAGATAAATTAACTTACAATTATTCTCTATATAGTTCTAAATGAATAGAACTTATTATGTATTTATTTGTTATAAGAGCAAATTAGACTAAGTTTTTGGATTATATTCTTTCTGATTACATACTATGTTAATTTGTCTCACCATGAGCTCTGGCTGTGCTAGAACTCCCACACAAACCAGCCTGCCTCGGGGGCTCATGGGCCAGCCTGCCTCGGCTTCCCAGTTGCTGGGGTTAGTGGCATGGACCAGCACATGTGGCTTATGGTGACTTTTAATGCATCTGGTTGTTGGAAATTTTTGTTTATAAAATTTAATAGAATTTTAAAATACTTTGTCCAATTTAAGATGAAACTAAGATTGCATTCCATTTAACTACTTTGGTTGTAAAATGGCTAAAATTAGGGGAAAGTAATTTAGTAAAATAGTTTAAAAATACATTTTTATTATTGTAAGACCAGAGAGAAAGAAGCTTGACAATACAGATTTATCTCACCGCTTTTATAAAGTACGATGTTTACTTCTATTGTATCTATCTCACTCAAAATAAAATAACTGTTTTGGGTTACAGCAATGGCCACAATCAGAAAGTTCATATGCACATGGTGGACCTCATGAGCTCTATCATTTGTGAAGGTGATACGGTCTCTCAGGAGCTCTTAGATACAGTTTTAGTAAATCTGGTACCTGCCCATAAGGTATGTGAAATGTGTCTACACCCTATTTAATTAAGAATTTATTTTTATGTTATAAATAGAATTTATACTGCTTTAATCTTAGTTTTGTAGACTTTGAATAATATTAAGATACTTGTTTAAGATATAACAATACTTTAATTTCTTATTCGACAATTGAATAAAGAAAGAATGAACTGGTCTGATTCATGTGGTAAAATATTTGTGGTCCGTGAGTTTTGTATAGGGTGCATATCTAACAGTTCTCAGCTCCAAAAGGACTTTGGGACTAAAGACTGTCTCATCTGTGGTACTTGTTAGCACGACAGCAGTGCTCGCCTCCAGGCTCTCTCAGCGCTACACAGAGCTGTTAGCTGGCTGGGGCTCTTCTCACCCTGCCCTGCCCTAACTGCCTCATTCTCAGTAGCCTTACCATTTGTCCCTGTGCTCTCTGTGCGCCTTGGTCTCCTTGCGTTCTCCTCCCTCCTCTCATGGCCCGGTCCCCTCTGCTGTTCATACTGCTTCCTCCTGCTCTAGACGCATCCAGACGCCTCTGGCTATGCCTCCCAGTATCTACAATACACACTTACCCCTCAGCCATATCCTCATTTTTCTGGTGCCCAAACCCTCACTTTATATAGCAGTGGGTTAATAGCTGCTTAGGTACTGCTATATAACTTTATATGTTGGCACATGGAACCAGTTGGGACCTTGGTCAAAAAGTTGGGATAATATGGAGACAAAGAGGTTAGTGATCCGGGATTTTACCTGAAGTGTGTGCATTTCACTAGTATATGTATGTTTTGACTTTTGAAAATGTCCGAATCTGGTTAGCAGTTGTAATGACAATTGAATGATTGAGAAGGGATTGAGTTTCAAGAGAGGAACATAGAAATTACCAGTATAGACAACTATTTCTTTAAAAAATTTTTCCTGTTTAAATTTAAGGGCTCTGTAGCATGATACTGTCTTAATCTTACATTATATTGATAATGGTAAGGCATATTCCTTTATTGGAAATGAACTTTTAATTTATAATGGATCAACAGTAAGTTAAGATTAGATCTCAAAAATTCAGAGGATATATTTATTAGATGAAAGTCAGAGGTGTTGAGATGGGTCCTGATTGCCTCCATCAGGTAGTCTGTTGCTAGTCAGGTGTCTGACTCGCCTCTTCCTGATTCTGCCCAGCTTAGCTATATACCTGTTATGGTTGTTACTGATAACAACCATGAGAAGGAAGGCAAGAGGTAGAGTAGAGGTTAGACCCCATGGGAACATACCTTATACCCCCATACATATTGTACCCCTTCCTGAGGCACATGGTACATCCTCCTGAGGTGCAGAGTACCTCCTTTGTCTTTAGGGTTCACATTGTTAGGATTCCTGTTATAATCATTTGAAACAACTGTAAATTCTGATAAGGGGCACACTCTTAGGTAACCCACCAGGGAGCTTGGCCTGTTGTCTCAAGCCTTTAGCTCTCTGTGGTTTGGTAGGAGGGCCAGTATCTTGAACTCCACCACTGGGCATCTTAGGGAGGCTTCCAAAGTTAATGAAGCAGGTCCCTGTGGGGGCTGTAACTGGCCAGATTCTTGGCTCCCTGGAACCCACATCCATGCCAACACCTAGGAGAAAAACACTCCCAGATACAGATTAAGTAGCCAGCTTGATTTTTGTACTCAGCAGCTGATTATCAGGGAAGTTCTAGGTTTTTGTCTCTTCAGACTCTTGTCATGAAAAAGTCCATTTGTAAGGAAAAATAAATAAGCACTTTTTGGGCTGTAGCATGTAGTTCAGTGGTAGCTCAGTTTGCCTAGCATGTGTGAGATCTTAAGGTTAATTCCTAGCACCACTTAAGTAACGCTATACACAAATGGTACTTCCCGGGGCCTGTTTTTCTTGGCTCATTGCACAGAGACACTTGTAAAAACAAGAATGCTGAGGTCTGACTTGTCTGACGTGAGCTGGAGTCGTCTCATTAGCTCCTTGCAGTTTAATCCTTGGCTTAGTCTGCTTAGCATAGAGGGAACAGTTATGGGGGGAATTTCTCCTTTTCAGTCATTTGTAAACTTGTAGTTCTTTATACCTTAGTGAACACTTTTGAACTGAATAACATATTTAAACAAAGCTGAAAACAAAGCTTAAGTGGATTAAAGATAACAGTATATTTTAAATTAAGTAAGAGCATCAAGGTATGAGTTAAGACCACAGAAGAGGCTCAGTATAAAAGGTTGGTGACCTGAAGTATAATCCCCAGGGCCCACCGGGGAGAGCCATTACTGGAAAACCCATTACCGGAAATTGTCCTTTGACCTTTACATGTTTGCAGTGTCGTGTGTTTGTTCACATACACCACACACTCTCCAGAGAAATAAAACAATAAAAATAAGAGTTAAAAACTCAGAATAACTAGACATATAAAATTAAAATTAGGAGAAAAGCTTATTAGGAGTGAAATGTGGTCTTTGGGTTAGTTGAATGTGGACTGAATTGTATTCTTAGAATTTTAAGGGTTGTAAGAGAGGGAAGATTGGCAGTAATGTAAATGACTTGAGTTTACCACATCACACAGGTTGTCACATTGAGCTGGAGATTAATCCTGCTTTTTGATGATAAAAGAAACAGCTATAACATAGCCATGGAAAGCCTTGTAAAAGGCTGAGAAAGACTTGACAGGAAACTGCAAACTAAAAAACCAAGAAAGTTAAATTATATGAATATTATTGTCAGGGCCATAGCTTAGTTGGTAAACTGGTTTTAATCCAAGTTTGATCTCCCAAACTCAGTAGGAAAAGCCACTTATAGTATTGTGTACTTGTAGTCTTGGTGCTGGGTGTTGGTGACAGATGGATCAGCTAGTCCAGCCTGCTGAAGAGAAAAACGGAGAAGGAAGAGAGGAAGGAAAAAGGTGGTAGGTGTCTAAGGAGTAATACCCTTAGGCTGTCCTCTTGCCTCATGCATGTACATACATATGTGTATATTACTCCTTCCTGTCTAGAACATGTGTGTCCATACATGCACACAAAATATTATACATAGTAGGTTTTTGAGACAGGACCTCATGTATTCCAGACTGGTTCAGACTCACTTTGTAACTGAATATAACCTTGAGTTTTTTATTAGTTTGTCTTCACTTCTTGAGTACCCCTAGGATTACAGGTATGTGTTACCATACCCAATATATAGTGCTGGGGTCTAACCGGGACATCCTCACATGTTAGGCAGACATACTCTACCAATTGATCTATATCTTGAGCCCTCATATGACATAGTTTTTTCTGTATAATACCTAAAGCAAAAATTGATGAATTAGGAAGACAATGAAACATTCACTATTTATTGGGTCAATTTAAAGTTCAGACCAAGGGCTTATAGAAATACTGAGTATTTGAAACATAATACTACCAGCTTAAATGTCAAGCATCATTAATTTGATAAATTGTAATGACAACTTTCTGGTGCAAGAAGTCATAAAACATCAGAATAAAATCGGTCAAGTAGAAATGAATGAAATAAGAAAACAGTGACATTACTTGAAAACTTCAATTTGTAATTTGAAAAATATATTATGCAAAATATAGCGAATTGAGTCAAAGAAAAGATAAACAAGAAATATGAAGACCATTAAGGGACAGTTTCATGAATAATAATCTCTGTGAATACATTTGAAATTAGACTAAACTAATTCTCAGAAAACCATCACTTACCCAATGTCTTAAGCAATAAAAAAATTAGTTGATCTTGAAACTACTTAGAATATGTACCACAGCAACAAAGTGTTTAAACAATAAAAGAACCCAAGCTACTTGTGGGAAGACTTCCATTGACTATTATGGGGCAAATAGTCTAATGAATAATCACCAGAATTCCAGAGTATAGGAAAGGGAGAGAGAGTGTTAACTCTATACCATATATGAACAGAGAAGGAAGCTCTCTCTTCCCAGATAGAAGCACCTCTCCTGAGGAAACCTGCAAGAGCTAACACACATGGACAGATGGAGGGCTTTCCTTTGTAAAACTGACTTGCAACTTCAGAAAAAAAAGTTACAGTAGTCACTTCCAGAGTGGCATAAAAAGTAACACCGTTAACAACCAATTGGCTTTGTTTTTAGATCCACAAAGATGGGCTAATATCTACAAAGAATGGAAAGATAAAAGCCTTGAAATTATTTTCAAATGATATTGTTCCGAGAAGTACAACAGTACCCAGAAAAATCACAAAAGACTCTAAATGTGGTAGATTTCCCACTGATAGAAATATGTTAAAAACAAATTTTCATTTGTAACTTTAACAGACAAGATATACTTAGCGGATTAACATGTGACCTTATAGTTTATACAATATCTTTGTGTCAAATCATTGTAGCTGGCTGGCAAAGCTCAGAAGAAGGCTTAATAACTTGAGAGATTTGCTGTTTTTAGAATATGAGACAATGTCACGGTGACTTCAGATTTCTACATATGGATCTATAATCTAATCAAATAGAGCAGATAATTTGACAAATGGAATCTAAAATTCACACAAAGGAGCAAGTGGCTCATAATAGCCAAATAGAATAAAGAATAAAGAAGTGGGGACTTGGTGTTAAGATTTCTCTTTCATGTCTTTCATTTATCATTAGGTAATATGGACAAAAGGGTATATGAATGTAATGGAAAGTTTATATATTGATGCATACTTAGTTTAGAAGTTCAGAATGTGCTACAAATCATTAGGAGATAATTGACTATCAATTATGTTAAGGTAGTTGACTACCCATATGGAAAATAAATTCAGATTATTCATACTATGCAGAAATATTACAGGCAAAGATCTAACTCTGAAGTGAACACCACACATAACAAGTCACACAAAAGATGCATATGTGTGTGTGTGTGTTTGTATTTGCCTATGCGCCCGTGTAGAGGCTAGGAGAGGGCATAAGTTTCCCTGGTGCTGAAGTTAAAGGTTGTGAGCTGATTGATGTGGGTGTTGGGAATTTGGATTTCCTGAAAGATCAGTAAGTGCTTTTATCCCTGAGCTGTCACTCCAAGATGCCGTCAGCCCTCTTTGGATGCTTTGGTTTCTCTGGACTTAGCATGTAACAGACTATAGTTGTTTAGTCTGAACCAAATTGAATTGGGGATGATGTTTAGGATGACTAAATACTACTTCTTTTATCTAATAAACGTTAGTTGACCATTTCTATATGGTTAATCTGTTGTGAAGGAGATCTGAAAAGAATGCATTTGATTTTGCTGGGAAGAGATCTTGTGATCTAATAGGCCAGATTTTTCTAAGAAGAGTCACTTTACCCTCTTTGTTTTATGGGTAGGACTCTCATTCCATTTACTCAAGAGTAGCTTTTAAAATGCAAATAATATTCTGCTTTTCATAAACTGAAGTGTGGGGCTGTGTTTATAGTCTGTTGTAGAGCCCAGTAAGCCCACAGTAGGAAACTCTGGATGTGATCCTCACCTTTGCAGACAAATGAGCATGGCTAGTTATATAAATATATATATATATATGTATATAATACAGATACTATTTGTGTTTTCTAGAACCTAAACAAGCAAGCATATGATTTGGCAAAAGCTTTGCTGAAGAGGACTGCTCAAGCTATTGAACCATATATTACCAATGTAAGTGTCACAGTTGATTTTAGAAGGATTAAGTTGCAAATTTAAAGACCATTGGAAGCAAATCTCAGCAAGTGGCTCACATTGCTTAAGTTTGTTTCTGTTGCTGTTTATCCAGTGAGAGTTTCTCTTAAAGTTTCTTTTGTTTAATATTTTTGAGAAAGCTAACTCTTGTCTGTGCCTTTATTTGTTTCTTTCAGGTTCCTAGAGATACCAGCTCTTCCCTTCTTGATTAGTAAAATAGAAAGTTTCTAATGTTAGCAATAGAATTAAAAGGTACTTTGTACTATTCAGCAAAGTTGCTTCCATCTTTTTGGAGATGAAATTGATTTGTGCAGTAAGATGGTATGAACCAATATTAGGACCTAGAAATTGGGGGCAAGTGGGACTGCAGCAGCATTTTGGTGGAAGCTGCTTCTGTATTGTTATCCCC
The DNA here is from genome assembly GCF_947179515.1 of Apodemus sylvaticus. NCBI lineage: Eukaryota > Metazoa > Chordata > Mammalia > Rodentia > Muridae > Apodemus > Apodemus sylvaticus. The sequence goes on along the minus strand of NC_067493.1, from coordinate 14,427,887 downwards.
AGAGAGATTTCTATAAATAGGCCTTTTCTGAGGAAGAGGGAGATTGGCAGTGACATGAACCCTTTTAAATATCATCCTACTTATGAGTGACTGTCCTGTATTTGTTTTAGAAGAAGCAGTTTGTTGGCCATGTCACTTGTATTAAACTTTATTCTCCCCACAGTTCTTTGAGCTGTGTCACTGCAGGTGGCGCCACCCATATTGTGCTGTATGTGAATGGTGACGCCCCTTGGAGCACAATTCTAGGGTTTGTGTTAATGATTGCCCTGGACTTGAACAGTTCTTTCTACTGGCCTTCTGTTCTCACCTACCTCCAAACAGCTAGAAGGATGTAAATCTGCCTGCTTGAGAAAAGTGATACACTTATTTATTTATTTTAAAAGATTTACTTATTATATATATATATATATATAATAAGCTTATTATTAAACACTGTAGCTGTCTCCAGATTCCCAGAAGAAGGCATCAGATTCTATTACAGATGGTTGTGAACCACCATGTGGTTGCTCAGAATTGAACTCATGACCCCTGGAAGAGTAGTCAGTGCTCTTAACTGCTGGGCCATCTCTCTGTCCCCCCAGTCTTTTATTTATATGTATTTTACTAATCCAAAGTTTATTGAAAGAGAATTTTTTTGTATTACATAAAAGTTTAAGGTCAGGTTTTAACAGACATGAAAAGTAGCAGTACTAGAAGACAGTAATCCTGCTTTTGGTTCTGATCTCAAAGAGTTTTAGCCTGTGACACTTCAGAAAAACAAAATTTATTTTGATGGTGAACTTTCAAAATCAGAGGATTAATACTATGACTTATCTAAGTAGCCCAGGGCTGTCCATGTGTTCCAAAATTGCTCAGTTTTTCGCTCATGGGTATTGCCTGACAGTAATTGGTGGAATTGCGTTTGTCATTATTGACTTTATTGGTTTTATTGGCACTCAATGGATGCAGACCCAGACTTAAGCTTTCTAATTATATCTCACCTTGGCTTGTTTCAAGTGCTTCTGAATGAAGATTTCCATTCCCAGTCTAGTACACTGGGTGAGCCCTGCCTGGAGTCTTTTATTTAAGTCAGTAACTCCAAGTGAGATGTGTTTTAATGCCTTTTTCTAAGATTTAGGAAAATAAATATTTGAGTAAGGGAAAGTGAATAAAATGATGTTTACTGGAACTGTATGATTTATGTTGATTATGCTAGTCTTTGAATTTGAAGGTGTGTTTGAAAGGCAATGAATAATAAGGAAAACGGCCCAAGGCAAATTTTCAGCAATCTCAGATAAATAAGTGTAAAACCACTTCCCTGTTACATAAATTTCCTGCTGTTCTTGCCTATAGAACTAGATGATCTCTCTCCCACATGCCCATAATTTTTGTTGTCTTCTTTAGAATTTGGGGGTGGGCAAAGGGCAGTAGACTTATACATCATCCTTAGTCTATGTTCAGTTCCATACTTATTTCTGGTAACTTTTTGTTTATCCTTAAAGGTCTTTCTATTTTGCATGCATATGTGTGTGTGTGTGTGTGTGTGTCTGTCTCTTTCTGTGCGTCTGCACAAATGTACATGTGTGCTGTATTCATGTGTATACGCCCCACCCATGTGGATATTGTGCATGATGTATGCACATGTGGGAGCAGAGTGCCTTGATGTTGGCTATCATCTTCAATAGCTCTCTACTTCTTAAAAATTACTCATTTTTAAGGCAGAATTTCTTATAGTACCTGGAGAGTGACAATTGGCTGAGACTGGCCGTCCAGTTAGCCATCAGGGTTCTTCCATTGCTACCTCCCCATCACTGGTTTTATAGCTGCATGCTACTGGACCTGTGGGTGCTGGATATTCATGCCTACCTCTTCATGGCTGCACAGCATGCACTTTACCCACTGAGCTTCCTCTTCAGCCCTGCAGGCCACTGCTACATTTTCCTTTGTTTTTATTCCTTGCTGTATTTGAGAGTTAGTAATGAAGTTATTGGGAAGTGCTCTTGTCCGTCCCTCTAAGACAGTTCCTTGTCAGTCTTATTTTCTACTTGAGTTTTGTATACTTATGCATGAAATCACTTTGTATTGAGTTGAATGGTGTTGTAGTATAAGATTAGTGCAGTAGTGGGTTCAGTCTTCTTTGTATGTGTTAGGTGAGGAGATAGTACTTCTATTCCTCCTGTAGCATCGACAGGAGCAGGCACTGAGGCGACGATCCTGCTTACCTCCTTTCACAGTGTGCATACTAACACATTGAGGTCTGTTATTTATGTGTATATTAATACTGGAGAAATCTGTGTGCTACAGTTTTGTTTGGTTTTATCTTGTAAACCCATAGGCTTTTGCCATAACTCTTGCCTCTTGAGTAGCTAAGAGTACAGGTATCTTCCATAGTGCCCTAGAGAATATTATTTCTTTCTGAAAATAGAATTAGTGTTGGAACTGGAGAGGTGGCTCAGCAGCTAAGAACACTGCTGTTCTTCCAGAAGACCCAGGTTCAATTCCTAATACCTACATTGTGGCTTACAACTCTCTGTAATTCCAGTTCCGTGGGATCTGATGCTTTCTTTTGGTCTCCAAGGGCCAGACACACACGTGGTCCACAGAAAAATATGCAAGCAAAAACACTCATAAATAAAAGTATAATAATGTTAATTTTTAAAACTAGAATTAGTTTGTAATGTAACAATATACAAGATTAAAAGAAAAGCAAAAACAGACTCAAAAGAAAACATACATAGTGACAATTCAGAAATTTCTTAAATTTATTACTTTTTAGTAATATTTTATCAGCTCTTTTTAGTAACACATACTAGAATATAGCTCAGAATTACTGTGTTGAACTAAAAAGATCCTTGTTGAAACAAAAAAGTCTTTATGTTGTTTAATCTTAGTCTTTTTTTTTTTTTTGGCATGTATCAGTTGGGGGTCAGTCCTTGGGGTGGTGAAAGGAAAGAAATGTTACTTAAATGAAATCATTTTTGTAATTATGTTTAATTACGTTTTAATTTAGGCTTACAAATATTTTTTACTCCTCACTGCTTTCATGCTGATACAACTTACATTTTCAAACA